>NW_024057809.1:0-300000 GCF_016432855.1 Salvelinus namaycush | reverse complement strand
CTGATACCTCACTGTCATTATAGATATGGTGTGGACTGTATACTCAATACAATTTAAATCTGATACCTCACTGTCATTATAGATATGGTGTGGACTGTATACTCAATACAATCTAAATCTGATACCTCACTGTCATTATAGATATGGTGTGGACTGTATACTCAATACAATCTAAATCTGATACCTCACTGTCATTATAGATATGGTGTGGACTGTATACTCAATACAATCTAAATCTGATACCTCACTGTCATTATAGATATGGTGTGGACTGTATACCCAATACAATCTAAATCTGATACCTCACTGTCATTATAGATATGGTGTGGACTGTATACTCAATACAATCTAAATCTGATACCTCACTGTCATTATAGATATGGTGTGGACTGTTTACTCAATACAATCTAAATCTGATACCTCACTGTCATTATAGATATGGTGTGGACTGTATACCCAATACAATCTAAATCTGATACCTCACTGTCATTATAGATATGGTGTGGACTGTATACTCAATACAATCTAAATCTGATACCTCACTGTCATTATAGATATGGTGTGGACTGTTTACTCAATACAATCTAAATCTGATACCTCACTGTCATTATAGATATGGTGTGGACTGTATACTCAATACAATCTAAATCTGATACCTCACTGTCATTATAGATATGGTGTGGACTGTATACTCAATACAATCTAAATCTGATACCTCACTGTCATTATAGATATGGTGTGGACTGTTTACTCAATACAATCTAAATCTGATACCTCACTGTCATTATAGATATGGTGTGGACTGTATACTCAATACAATCTAAATCTGATACCTCACTGTCATTATAGATATGGTGTGGACTGTTTACTCAATACAATCTAAATCTGATACCTCACTGTCTGTCTTTTGACTGATACTGCTTTTTAAACTGGTCTGGTCAGTCCATTCAAATATTTGTACAACAAATGTACAAGCAATAATTGAATAATTTTTTCATGTCTAATAATGATACATTAATGTATGAATAATATGGCAGGTTTCAGGACACTGATATATCTGAATATGTTGAAAAAATATACTGCCACTATTTTCACCACCAAAGAATAGCAGTGTGATTTTAATATGATTTGACTCTTTGCAGGCTGTCAGGCTGTCTAGTCACAGAGGAAGGCTGTGCTTCTCTGGTCTCAGCTCTGAGGTCAAACCCCTCACACCTGAGAGAGCTGGACCTGAGCTACAATCACCCAGGAGACTCAGGAGTCAGACTGCTCTCTGCTGGACTGGAGGATCCACACTGCAGACTGGAGAAACTCAAGTATGTAGAGGGTTTATGTCAATGTTCATATCAGACATGTTTGATTTATCAGGCTAGTTAAGACAAACATTCTCACCACCACTTGGACAAAGTTATATGCTGACTGTGTGTGTGTGTGTGTGTGTGTCCAGTGTTTCCAGTGTTTCCAGTGTGTGTGTATGTGTCCAGTGTCTGTGTGAATGTGTCGTTTGTGTGTGTGTGTCTTGTATAGTGTGTGTGTCCAGTGTGAGTGTCCAGTGTGTGTGTATGTGTCCAGTGTGAAACACTTGACACAATAACTGGACACAGGAAACACACACACAGGAAACACACACGCAGGACACATACACACACACAGGAAACACACACACACAGGAAACACACACACACAGGACACATACACACACAGGACACATACACACACACACTGGACACACACATACTGGACACATACTGGACACAGACAAACACAAACACACACACACACACACACACACACACACACAAGACACACAAGACACACACACAGAACACACACAAGACACACAAGACACACACACACACACATACACTGGACTCACACACACTGGACTCACACACACACATACTAGACACATACACACACACACAGGACACAACACACTGGACACACACACTCACTAGACACATACACACACACAGGACACACACACACACACACACACACAGGACACAAAGGACACACACTAGACACACAAAGGACACACACAGGACACACAAAGGACACACACACTTACTGATCACACAAACACACAGACAAACATTCTTACCATTCTTAAAAACGCTTGAGTGTGTGTGTGTGTGTGTGTGTGTGTGTGTGTGTGTGTGTGTGTGTGTGTGTGTGTGTGTGTGTGGGTGTGGGTGTAGGTGTATCACTCAATGACTGTCTGTTCTTCTGCTTACCGCTACAGTGTGGAACATGGTGGAGAGAACAGAATGAAACCTGGGCTTAGAAAATGTGAGTGTTGACTGCTGTGAAGAATATGACTAAGAATAAGTCTTAATTCAAGTTAAGTCAAAGTCAAAGACCACCATCATTACTTACTTGGTCGTATTAAATATCAGCTGTAGTTCTACAGAAGCAGAAATCAGGGACACCAAGGTTTACAAAGAGTTGCTTTGACAATGTGTGTGTGTGTGTGTGTGTGTGGCGTGTTCGTGTTACGTAAGAAGTGTGTGTTTGTTTGTGTGTGTGTGTGGTGTGTGTGTGTTTGTGTCAGTGTGTGTGTGTGAGTGTGTAGTGTGTGTCTGTGTGTGGAGTGTGTGTGTGTGTCTGTGTGTGTGCGTGCGTGTGTGTGTGTGTAATTAATGTGAATAAGTGTGTTTTATATTACCAGACAGTATAACATATGATCATTCAACAAGTCTCAAGTTACCTTAACTTCTCCTTTTGATACCTAGAAACATCTACATTAAATGAATTAGTGAAAAGTGAGTTAACATTCTAATGTGAATGATGATGATTTCTAATATTGTGTCTGGTTTCATCCATCAGATGTCTGTGATCTCACACTGGACCCAAACACAGTAAACAGACTCCTCTCTCTGTCTGAGGAGAACAGAAAGGTGACATGGAGGAGAGAGAAGCAGCCGTATCCTGATCACCCAGAGAGATTTGAGGTCCGTGGACAGGTGCTGTGTAGAGAGGGTCTGACTGGGCGCTGTTACTGGGAGGTAGAGTGGAGTGGGGGGGCTGATATAGGAGTGACATATAAAGGAATCAGCAGGAGAGGAGGGGGTGATGACTGTTGTCTTGGATACAATGACAAGTCCTGGAGTCTGACCTGCTCTGACAACAGTTACTATGCCAGGCACAATAATAATCTCACTACCATAGACGTCCCCTCCTCCAGCTCCCACAGAGTAGGAGTGTATCTGGACTGGCCAGCCGGCACTCTGTCCTTCTATAGAGCCTCCTCTGACACACTGACACACCTGTACACATTCACCTCCACATTCACTGAGCCCCTCTATCCAGGGTTTAGGGTTTGGGGTTCAGTGTCTTCAGTGTCTCTCTGTCAGTGATACACACTGGACACACACACACAGACACTGGACACACACACACAGACACTGGACAAACACACACACACACACACACTGGACACACACACACACACTGGACACACGCACACACACTGGACACACACACACACACACACACACACACACACACACACACACACACACACACACACACACTGGACTCACACACACACACACACACACACACACACACACACACACACACACACACACACACTGGACTCACACACACACACACACACACACACACTGGACTCACACACAAACACACACACACACACTGGACTCACACACACACACACACTGGACTCACACACACACACACACACACACACACACACTGGACTCACACACACACACACACACACTGGACAAACACACACACACACACACTGGACTCACACACACACACTGGACAAACACACACACACACTGGACAAACACACACACACACTGGACAAACACACACACACTGGACAAACAAACACACACACACACACACACACACACACACTGGACTCACACACACACACACACACACACTGGACACACACACACACACACACACTGAACTCACACACACACACTGGACAAACACACACACACACACTGGACAAACACACACACACACACTGGACAAACACACACACACACTGGACACACACACACACACCTGACTCACACACACTGGACAAACACATACACACTGGACAAACACACACACACTGGACAAACACACACACGTACTGGACAAACACACACACACGTACTGGACAAACACACACACACATACTGGACAAACACACACACAGACACAGTGGACACACACACACACTGGACAAATACACACACACTGGACTCACACACACACACACACACACACTGGACTCACACACACACACACACTGGACAAACACACACACACGTACTGGACAAACACACACACACATACTGGACAAACACACACACACATACTGGATACACACACACACACTGGACACGCACACACACTGGACAAACACACACACCCACACACCCACACACACACACACACACTGGACTCACACACACACACACTGGACTCACACACACACACACACACACACTGGACTCACACACACACACACACACTGGACTCACACACACACACACACACACACACTGGACAAACACACACACACACTGGACAAACACACACACACACACACACTGGACTCACACACACACACACACACACACTGGACAAACACACACACACACACACACTGGACAAACACACACACACACACACTGGACAAACACACACACACACACTGGACAAACACACACACACTGGACAAACAAACACACACACACACGTACTAGACAAACACACGCACACACACTGGACAAACACACACACACACACACACTGGACAAACAAACAAACAAACACACACACACACACACACACACTGGACAAACAAACACACAAACACACACACACGCACACACACACACACTGGACAAACACACACACACACACACACACACATGCGCATCTTCCTATAATTGTGACCTTGACCCATGACCTCTTACAATAACACTGTTAAAATACCAATGTGATCATTTGTTGTCTTTTATGTTGAATAACAAATTGTATAATTATATATGGACATACGCTCCATAGTTGTACAAGTATACAGGATATATTGTACTTTTCATAATAAAACATA
This sequence comes from Salvelinus namaycush, assembly GCF_016432855.1. Lineage (NCBI taxonomy): Eukaryota > Metazoa > Chordata > Actinopteri > Salmoniformes > Salmonidae > Salvelinus > Salvelinus namaycush. Next base: position 294,905 of record NW_024057809.1, on the reverse strand, counting down.
CTTGAAACAAGAAAAGCATGTTAATTGTGAAAACAGTTTGGTTATTGATGTTACGTTTCCTCTGTCAGGTTGACGTTAACCTGCAACTGGTTGAAACATGAAACAAATATGAAATGAAATACAAAACAATTAAATATGTGGAATTGAATTAAACAATTTGTTGTGATGCTAGAGTATCTCTCTCTGCTCTCTCACTCTCTGCTCTCTACTCTCTCTCTCTGCTCTCTCTCTCTGTTATCTCACTCTCTGCTCTCTCACTCTCTGTTCTCTGCTCTCTCTGCTCTCTCTCTGCTCTCTCTGCTCTCCTCTCTCTCTCCTCTCTCTCCTCTCTCTCTGCTCTCTCTGCTCTCTCTGCTCTCTCTGCTCTCTCTGCTCTCTGCTTTCTCTCTCTTTGCTTTCTCAGCCTGCTCTCTGCTCTCTCTCTCTCTGTTCTCTCTCTCTGCTATCTCTCTCCCTCTGCTCTCTCTGTTCTCTCTCTCTGCACTCTCAGCCTACTCTCTGCTCTCTTCTCTCTGCTCTCTTTCTGCTAGCTCTCTCTCTGCTCTCTCCCTTTCTCTCTCTTTCTGCTCTCTGCGCTCTCTCTCTGCCCTCTCTGATCTCTCTCTGTTCTCTCTCCCTCTCTGCTCTCTGCTCTCTTCTCTCTCCCTCTGCTCTCTCTGCTCTCTCTCTCTGCTCTCTTTGCTCTGCCGCTCTCTCTCATTTCTCTGCTCTCTCTGCTCTCTCTCTTTCTGCTCTCGTTCTCTGCTCTCTCTTTTCTCTGCCCTCTTTGCTCTCTGCTCTCTCTCTGCTCTCTCTGTTATCTGCTCTCTCTGCTCTCTCTTCTCTCTGCTCTCTCTCCCTCTGCTCTCTCTGTTCTCTGCTCTCTCTCCCTCTGCTCTCTCTGTTCTCTGCTCTCTCTTTCTTTTCTCTGCTCTCTCTCTCTGCCCTCTCTGCTCTCTCTCTTCTCTCTCTCTTCTCACTCTCTGCTCTCTCTCTCTGTTCTCTGCTCGCTCTCTCTCTCTCTGTTCTCTCTGCTGCCTCTCTCTCTGCTCTCTCTCTCTGCTCTCTCGCTCTCTCTGCTCTCTGCTCTCTGCTCTCTCTGCTCTCTCTCTCCCTCTGCTCTCTCTCCCTCTGCTCTCTCTCCCTCTGCTCTCTCTCCCTCTGCTCTCTCTCTCTGCTCTCTCTCTGCTCTCTCTCTGCTCTCTCTGTTCTCTGCTCTCTGCTCTCTCTCTAACTCTGCTCTCTCTGTTCTCTGCTCTCTCTCTCCCTCTGCTCTCTCTGCTCTCTGCTCTCTTTCTTCTCTCTGTTCTCTGCTCTCTTTCTCTCTCTCTGTTCTCTGCTCTCTCTCTCCCTCTGCTCTCTCTCTCTGTTCTCTGCTCTCTCACTCCCTCTGTTCTTTGCTCTCTCTCTGCTCTCTGCTCTCTGCTCTCTCTCTTCTCTCTCTCTCTCTCTCTGTGGTATCTGCTCTCTCTGATCTCTCTATCTGCTCTCTCTGCTCTCTGCTCTCTCTCTCTCTCTGTTCTCTCTGCTCTGCTCTCTCTCTATGTTCTCTGCTCTCTCTGCTCTGCTGCTCTCTGTTTTTTCTCTGCTCTCTCTGCTCTCTCTCTTTCTGCTATCGTTCTCTGCTCTCTCTCTTTTCTCTGCTCTCGTTCTCTGCTCTCTCTCTTTTATCTGCTCTCGTTCTCTGCTCTCTCACTCCCTCTGCTCTCGTTCTCTGCTCTCTGTTCTCTCTCTGCCCTTTGTTCTCTCTGCTCTCTGCTCTCTCTCTGCTCTGCTGCTCTCTTTTCTCTGCTCTCTCTGCTCTCTCTCTCGCTCTCGGTTCTCTGCTCTCTCTACCCTCTCTCTCTTTGCTCTCTCAGCCTGCTCTCTTCTCTGTGCTCTCTCTCTCTGCACTCTCTCAGCATGCTCTCTTCTCTCTCGCTCTCTGCTCTCTCAGCCTGCTTTCTGCTCTCTCTCTTTTCTCTGCTCTCTCTGCTCTCCATCTCTGCCCTCTCTCTCTGCTCTCTCTCTCTGCTCTCTCTGCTCTCTCTCTGCTCTCTCAGCCTGCTTTCTGCTCTCTCTCTCTGCTCTCTCTCTGTTCTCTGCTCTCTTTCTTTTCTCTGCTCTCTCTGCTCTCTGCTCGCTCTCTCTGCCCTCTCTGATCTCTCTCTGTTCTCTCTCCCTCTCTGCTCTCTGCTCTCTTCTCTCTCCCTCTGCTCTCTCTGCTCTCTCTCTCTGCTCTCTTTGCTCTGCCGCTCTCTCTCATTTCTCTGCTCTCTCTGCTCTCTCTCTTTCTGCTCTCGTTCTCTGCTCTCTCTTTTCTCTGCCCTCTTTGCTCTCTGCTCTCTCTCTGCTCTCTCTGTTCTCTGCTCTCTCTGCTCTCTCTGTTCTCTGCTCTCTCTGTGCTCTCTCTGATCTCTCTCTCCCTCTGCTCTCTCTGTTCTCTTCTCTCTCTCCCTCTGCTCTCTCTGCTCTCTCTCTCTTCTCTCTGTTCTCTGCTCTCTCACTCCCTCTGCCCTCTCTGCCCTCTCTGCCCTCTCTGCTCTCTCTGCTCTCTCTCTGTTCTCTCTCTTCTCTCTCTCTGCTCTCTCTCTGCTCTCTCTCTCTGTTCTCTGCTCTCTCTGTTCTCTCTGCTCTGCTCTCTCTCTTTGCTCTCTGCTCTGCTCTCTGTTCTCTGCTCTCTCTCTCTGCTCTCTCTCTTTGTTCTTTCTGCTCCCTTTCTCTCTCTGCTCTCTCCTTTCTCTCTCCCTCTGCTCTCTCTCTCTGCTCTCTCTCTGCTCTCTCTCTGCTCTCTCTCTGCTCTCTCTCTGCTCTCTCTCTGCTCTCTCTGATCTTTGCTCTCTCTCTGCTCTCTCTTTCTCTGCTCTCTCTGCTCTCTCTCTCTGCTCTCTCTGTTCTCTGCTCTCTCTCTCCCTCTTCTCTCTCTGCTCTCTCTCTGTTCTCTGCTCTCTCTCTCTTCTCTCTCTCTCTGCTCTCTCTCTGTTCTCTGCTCTCTCTGCCCTTTCTCTGCTCTCTGTTCTCTGCTCTCTCTCTGTTCTCTGCTCTCTCTGTCTCTGCTCTATCTCTCCCTCTGCTCTCTCTGCTCTCTCTCTTCTCTCTGTTCTCTGCTCTCTCTCTTCTCTCTCTCTGCTCTCTCTCTCTGTTCTCTGCTCTCTCTCTTCTCTCTATCTGCTCTCTCTGCTCTCTGCTCTGCTCTCTCTCTCTGTTCTCTCTGCTCTGCTCTCTCTATGTTCTCTGCTCTCTCTGCTCTGCTGCTCTCTCTTTTTTCTCTGATCTCTCTGCTCTCTCTCTTTCTGCTATCGTTCTCTGCTCTCTCTCTTTTCTCTGCTCTCGTTCTCTGCTCTCTCTCTTTTATCTGCTCTCGTTCTCTGCTCTCTCACTCCCTCTGCTCTCGTTCTCTTCTCTCTGTTCTCTCTCTGCCCTTTGTTCTCTCTGCTCTCTGCTCTCTCTCTGCTCTGCTGCTCTCTTTTCTCTGCTCTCTCTCTCGCTCTCGTTTCTCTGCTCTCTCTACCCTCTCTCTCTTTGCTCTCTCAGCCTGCTCTCTTCTCTGTGCTCTCTCTCTCTGCACTCTCTCAGCATGCTCTCTTCTCTCTCTCTCTCTGCTCTCTCAGCCTGCTTTCTGCTCTCTCTCTCTGCTCTCTCTCTGCTCTCTCTCTCTCTCTCTCTCTCTGCTCTCTCTCTCTGCTCTCTGCTCTCTCTCTCTGCTCTGCTCTCTCTCTGCTCTCTCAGCCTGCTTTCTGCTCTCTTTCTTTTCCCTGCTCTCTCTGCTCTCTGCTATGCCCTCTCTCTCTGTGCTCTGCTCTCTTCTCTCTGCTCTCTCTCTGTTCGCTGCTCTCTCTCTGTCCTCTGCTCTCTCTCTGCTCTCTGCTCTGCTGCTCTCTCTCTCTTTTCCCTGCTCTCTCTCTCTGTGCTCTGCTCTCTTCTCTCTCTCTCTCTCACACACTCTGCTCTCTTTTCTCTCTCACACTCTGCTCTCTTCTCTCTCTCTGCTCTCCCTCTACTCTCTGCTCTCTCTCTTCTCTCTCTGCTCTCTTCTCTCTCACACTCTCTTCTCTCTCTACTCTCTCTCTCTTTCTGCTCTCTCTCTCTTTCTACGCTCTCTCTCCCCTCTCTGCTCTCTCTGCTCTCTCTCTTTCTGCTATCGTTCTCTGCTCTCTCTCTTTTCTCTGCTCTCGTTCTCTGCTCTCTCTCTTTTATCTGCTCTCGTTCTCTGCTCTCTCACTCCCTCTGCTCTCGTTCTCTTCTCTCTGTTCTCTCTCTGCCCTTTGTTCTCTCTGCTCTCTGCTCTCTCTCTGCTCTGCTGCTCTCTTTTCTCTGCTCTCTCTCTCGCTCTCGTTTCTCTGCTCTCTCTACCCTCTCTCTCTTTGCTCTCTCAGCCTGCTCTCCGCTCTCTCCCTCTCTCTCTGATGCCCTCTGCTATCTCTCAGCCTACTCTCTGCTCTCTGCTCTCTCTCTGCTCTCTCAGCCTACTCTCTGCTCTCTCTCTCTGCTCTCTCTCTGCTCTCTCTCTCTGCTCTCTCTCTCTGCTCTCTGCTCTCTCTCTCTGCTCTGCTCTCTCTCTGCTCTCTCAGCCTGCTTTCTGCTCTCTTTCTTTTCCCTGCTCTCTCTGCTCTCTGCTATGCCCTCTCTCTCTGTGCTCTGCTCTCTGCTCTCTGCTCTCTCTCTGTTCGCTGCTCTCTCTCTGTCCTCTGCCCTCTCTGCTCTCTGCTCTGCTGCTCTCTCTTTTCTCTGCTCTCTCTCTCTGTGCTCTGATCTCTTCTCTCTCTCTCTCTCTCTCTCACACACTCTGCTCTCTTTTCTCTCTCACACTCTGCTCTCTGCTCTCTCTCTGCTCTCCCTCTACTCTCTGCTCTCCCTCTACTCTCTGCTCTCTCTCTTCTCTCTCTGCTCTCTTCTCTCTCACACTCTCTTCTCTCTCTCTCTCACACTCTCTCTCTCTCTCTCTCTCTCTCTCTCTGCTCTCTCTCCCACACTCTCTGCTCTCTGCTCTCCCTCTCTCTGCTCTCTTCTCTCTCTGCTCTGCTCTCTCTCTCTGCTCTCTCTCTACTCTGCTCTCTCTGCTCTCTCTCGCTTTATATCTTAACAGGGGTGCAGTTTGGACAATCACCACTTGATGTCAGTGTTAAACCAGAAGTGATGAAAACAACATCACTGCAGAGAGAGAGAGTCTAATATACTGATATACAGTGCATTCAGAAAGTATTCAGACCCCTTGACTTTTTCCACATTTTGTCACGTTACAGCCTTATTCTAAAATGGATTACATTGTTTTTGTCCCTCATCAATCTACACACAATAACCCAGAATTACAAAGCAAAAACTGTATTTTATGTGTGCACATTTTTATTTAAAAAAAACTTGGATATCACATTTACATAAGTATTCAGACCCTTTACTCAGTACTTTGTTGAAGCACCTTTGGCAGCGATTACAGACTCCAGTCTTCTTGGGTATGACGCTACAAGCTTGGCACACCTGTATTTGGGGAGTTTCTCCCATTCTTCTCTGCAGATCCTCTCAAGCTGTCAGGTTGGATGGGGAGCGTCGCTGCACAGCTATTTTCAGGTCTCTCCAGAGATGTTCGATCGGGTTCAAGTCCGGGCTTAGGATCATTGTCCTGTTGTCCAGTCTGTGTATACTATACTGGGAGGGTAGAGAGTCAGAACTGATAGAGGATCTGGAGCCCTGAGGGAGAGAGAGGGAGGGTAGAGAGTCAGAACAGAGGGAGAGAGGGAGGGGGAGAGTCAGAACAGAGGGAAAGAGAGAGAGGGAGGGTAGAGAGTCAGAACAGAGGGAAAGAGAGAGGGAGGGAGGGTAGAGAGTCAGAACAGAGGGAAAGAGAGAGAGGGGGGGGAGAGAGTCAGAACAGAGGGAAAGAGAGAGAGGGGGGGGTAGAGAGTCAGAACAGAAGGAAAGAGAGAGAGAGAGGGAGGGTAGAGAGTCAGAACAGAGGGAAAGAGAGAGGGAGGGTAGAGAGTCAGAACAGAGGGAAAGAGAGAGGGAGGGTAGAGAGTCAGAACAGAGGGAAAGAGAGAGAGAGGGAGGGTAGAGAGTCAGAACAGAGGGAAAGAGAGAGAGGGAGGGTAGAGAGTCAGAACAGAGGGAAAGAGAGAGAGAGGGAGGGTAGAGGGTCAGAACAGAGGGAGAGAGAGAGAGAGATGGATGGTAGAGGGTCAGAAAAGAGGGAAAGAGAGAGAGAGATGGATGGTAGAGGGTCAGAAAAGAGGGAAAGAGAGAGAGAGATCGATGGTAGAGAGTCAGAACAGAGGAAAAGAGAGAGATGGATGGTAGAGAGTCAGAACAGAGGGAAAGAGAGAGAGGGAGGGGAGAGTCAGAACAGAGGGAAAGAGAGAGAGAGGGAGGGAGGGTAGAGAGTCAGAACCGAGGGAAAGAGAGGGAGGGGAGAGTCAGAACAGAGGGAAAAAGAGAGAGAGGGAGGGTAGAGAGTCAGAACAGAGGGAAAGAGAGAGAGGGAGGGTAGAGAGTCAGAACAGAGGGAAAGAGAGAGAGAGGGAGGGTAGAAAGTCAGAACAGAGTGAAAGAGAGTGAGGGTAGAGTCAGAACTGAGGGAAAGAGAGATAGGGAGGGTAGAGAGTCAGAACAGAGGGAAAGAGAGAGAGAGGGAGGGTAGAGAGTCAGAACAGAGGAAAAGAGAGAGAGGGAGGGTAGAGAGTCAGAACAGAGGGAAAGAGAGAGAGGGAGGGTAGAGTTAGAACAGAGGGAAAGAGAGAGAGAGGGAGGGGAGAGAGTCAGAACAGAGGGGAAGAGAGAGAGGGAGGGGAGAGAGTCAGAACAGAGGGAAAGAGAGAGAGAGGGGGGGTAGAGAGTCAGAACAGAGGGAAAGAGAGAGAGGGAAGGGAGAGAGTCAGAACAGAGGGAAAGAGAGAGAGAGGGAGGGTAGAGTTAGAACAGAGGGAAAGAGAGAGAGGGAGGGTAGAGTCAGAACAGAGGGAAAGAGAGAGAGAGAGGGAAGGTAGAGAGTCAGAACAGAGGGAAAGAGAGAGGGAGGGTAGAGAGTCAGAACAGAGGGAAAGAGAGAGGGAGGGGAGAGTTAGAACAGAGGGAAAGAGAGAGAGGGAGGGGAGAGAGTCAGAACAGAGGGGAAGAGAGAGAGAGGGAGGGGAGAGTCAGAACAGAGGGAAAGAGAGAGGGAGGGAGGGTAGAGAGTCAGAACAGATGGAAAGAGAGAGAGATGGAGGGTAGAGTCAGAACAGAGGGAAAGAGAGGGAGGGGAGAGAGTCAGAACAGAGGGAAAGAGAGAGAGGGAGGGTAGAGAGTCAGAACAGAGGGAAAGAGAGAGAGGGAGGGTAGAGAGTCAGAACAGAGGGAGAGAGGGAGGGGAGAGAGTCAGAACAGAGGGAAAGAGAGAGAGAGGGAGGGGAGAGAGTCAGAACAGAGGGAAAGAGAGAGAGGGAGGGTAGAGAGTCAGAACAGAGGGAAAGAGAGAGAGGGAGGGTAGAGAGTCAGAACAGAGGGAAAGAGAGAGAGGGAGGGTAGAGAGTCAGAACAGAGGGAGAGAGGGAGGGGAGAGAGTCAGAACAGAGGGAAAGAGAGAGAGAGGGAGGGGAGAGAGTCAGAACAGAGGGAAAGAGAGAGAGGGAGGGTAGAGAGTCAGAACAGAGGGAAAGAGAGAGAGAGAGAGTAGAGAGTCAGAACAGAGGGAAAGAGAGAGGGAGGGTAGAGAGTCAGAACAGAGGGAAAGAGAGAGAGAGAGAGTAGAGAGTCAGAACAGAGGGAAAGAGAGAGAGGGAGGGTAGAGAGTCAGAACAGAGGGAAAGAGGGAGGGAGTGAGTTGAGAGTCAGAACAGAGGGAAAGAGAGAGAGAGAGAGTGAGGGTAGAGAGTCAGAACAGAGGGAAAGAGAGAGAGATGGAGGGTAGAAAGTCAGAACAGAGTGAAAGAGAGAGTGAGGGTAGAGAGTCAGAACTGAGGGAAAGAGAGAGAGGGAGGGGAGAGAGTCAGAACAGAGGGGAAGAGAGAGAGAGGGAGGGGAGAGTCAGAACAGAGGGAAAGAGAGAGGGAGGGAGGGTAGAGAGTCAGAACAGAGGGAAAGAGAGAGAGAGGGAGGGTAGAGTCAGAACCGAGGGAAAGAGAGGGAGGGGAGAGAGTCAGAACAGAGGGAAAGAGAGAGAGAGGGAGGGTAGAGAGTCAGAACAGAGGGAAAGAGAGAGAGAGGGAGGGTAGAGAGTCAGAACAGAGGGAAAGAGAGGGAGGGTAGAGAGTCAGAACAGAGGGAAAGAGAGAGCGAGTGAGGGTAGAGAGTCAGAACAGAGGGAAAGAGAGAGAGGGAGGGTAGAGAGTCAGAACAGAGGGAGAGAGGGAGGGGAGAGAGTCAGAACAGAGGGAGAGAGAGGGAGGGGAGAGAGTCAGAACAGAGGGAAAGAGAGAGAGGGAGGGTAGAGAGTCAGAACAGAGGGAAAGAGAGAGAGAGAGGGTAGAGAGTCAGAACAGAGGGAAAGAGAGAGAGGGAGGGTAGAGAGTCAGAACAGAGGGAAAGAGGGAGAGAGTGAGTTGAGAGTCAGAACAGAGGGAAAGAGAGAGAGAGAGTGAGGGTAGAGAGTCAGAACAGAGGGAAAGAGAGAGAGATGGAGGGTAGAAAGTCAGAACAGAGTGAAAGAGAGAGTGAGGGTAGAGAGTCAGAACTGAGGGAAAGAGAGAGAGGGAGGGTAGAGAGTCAGAACAGAGGGAAAGAGAGAGAGAGGGAGGGTAGAGAGTCAGAACAGAGGAAAAGAGAGAGAGGGGGGGTAGAGAGTCAGAACAGAGGGAAAGAGAGAGAGAGGGAGGGTAGAGAGTCAGAACAGAGGGAAAGAGAGAGAGGGAGGGTAGAGTTAGAACAGAGGGAAAGAGAGAGAGAGGGAGGGGAGAGAGTCAGAACAGAGGGAAAGAGAGAGAGAGGGAGGGGAGAGAGTCAGAACAGAGGGAAAGAGAGAGAGAGGGAGGGGAGAGAGTCAGAACAGAGGGAAAGAGAGAGAGAGAGGGAGGGGAGAGAGTCAGACCAGAGGGAAAGAGAGAGAGAGGGAGGGTAGAGAGTCAGAACAGAGGGAAAGAGAGAGAGAGGGAGGGTAGAGAGTCAGAACAGAGGGAAAGAGAGAGAGAGGGAGGGTAGAGAGTCAGAACAGAGGGAAAGAGAGAGAGAGGGAGGGGAGAGAGTCAGAACAGAGGGAAAGAGAGAGAGGGAGGGTAGAGAGTCAGAACAGAGGGAAAGAGAGAGAGAGAGGGAAGGTAGAGAGTCAGAACAGAGGGAAAGAGAGAGGGAGGGTAGAGAGTCAGAACAGAGGGAAAGAGAGAGGGAGGGTAGAGAGTCAGAACAGAGGGAAAGAGAGAGAGAGAGGGAGGGGAGAGTTAGAACAGAGGGAAAGAGAGAGAGGGAGGGGAGAGAGTCAGAACAGAGGGGAAGAGAGAGAGAGGGAGGGTAGAGTTAGAACAGAGGGAAAGAGAGAGAGGGTAGAGAGTCAGAACAGAGGGAAAGCGAGAGAGAGGGAGGGTAGAGAGTCAGAACAGAGGGAAAGAGAGAGAGAGGGAAGGTAGAGAGTCAGAACAGAGGGAAAGAGAGAGAGAGGGAGGGTAGAGAGTCAGAACAGAGGGGAAGAGAGAGAGAGGGAAGGGAGAGAGTCAGAACAGAGGGAAAAAGAGAGAGAGAGGGAGGGGAGAGTTAGAACAGAGGGAAAGAGAGAGAGAGGAAGGGTAGATAGTCAGAACAGAGGGAAAGAGAGAGGGATGGTAGAGAGTCAGAACAGAGGGAAAGAGAGAGAGGGAGGGTAGAGAGTCAGAACAGAGGGAAAGAGAGAGAGAGGGAGGGTAGAGAGTCAGAACAGAGGGAAAGAGAGAGAGGGAGGGTAGAGAGTCAGAACAGAGGGAAAGAGAGAGAGGGTAGAGTCCGAACAGAGGGACAGAGAGAGAGGGGGGAGAGTCAGAACAGAGGGAAAGAGAGAGAGGGAGGGTAGAAAGTCTGAACTGCTTCAAGGTCAGAACTTGGTCATGATGTTTATCTGAAACACAGAACACTAAAGTTGGTCATGATGTTTCTCTAAAACACAGAACACTAAAGTTGGTCATGATGTTTCTCTAAAACACAGAACACTAAAGTTGGTCATGATGTTTCTCTAAAACACAGAACACTAAAGTTGGTCATGATGTTTCTCTGAAACAGTAAAGACTAAAGTTGGTCATGATGTTTCTCTAAAACAGTAAAGACTAAAGTTGGTCATGATGTTTCTCTGAAACAGTAAAGACTAAAGTTGGTCATGATGTTTCTCTGAAACAGTAAAGACTAAAGTTGGTCATGATGTTTCTCTGAAACAGTAAAGACTAAAGTTGGTCATGATGTTTCTCTAAAACAGTAAAGACTAAAGTTGGTCATGATGTTTCTCTGAAACACAGAACACTAAAGTTGGTCATGATGTTTCTCTAAAACACAGAACACTAAAGTTGGTCATGATATTTCTCTAAAACAGTAAAGACTAAAGTTGGTCATGATGTTTCTCTGAAACACAGAACACTAAAGTTGGTCATGATGTTTCTCTAAAACACAGAACACTAAAGTTGGTCATGATGTTTCTCTAAAACAGTAAAGACTAAAGTTGGTCATGATGTTTCTCTAAAACACAGAACACTAAAGTTGGTCATAAGCAGAGGTCTAGCAGAGCCAACGTGCAGTTGTATATTTCAACAAGCTGTTCCTGTGTCACATACCGAATAGCCGATACCATGAATGTCCTTTACAAGAAAAGACTCAGCTACATAGATGCTGCCAAGATGAAGATGTTGGACCATATTGCAGATGTTCTCTTTGCACAAAGGATGCTAAACAATGGAGAGTTGGAAAGTATCCAGTCTATAGGAGGTACTCATGACAAGGGCCGGGCCCTGATTGACACTGCCAGAAGTAAGGGAGGTATTACTAGTAATAGCTTGATGGCAACATGGGAAAATTACCCTGGATCATCCTCAGTAGGTAATGGTAATGTTATGTCACCTAAGGAAATAGTCTCAATTTTTTGGGACAATATAACCCGTGATGATATTGAGAAGATGAAGTTTGTTATGAGCGAGATAGAGATCACGCATCGACACCGCATCAGTGCTCTGGACCTGCAATATGTGACAGATAGAACCGGGTTAGCAGATGTTATGGCATTGCATTACGGAGCTGCAGCACGGGCAGGGTTGAACACCCTGCTCAAGAAAATTGGTCGCAATGACCTGGTGAAGCACGTCAAAGACAGTGACTGTACTCACACCTCAAGTCAGCTACAACCTGTGGCCTTCGCTACACGCGGCAAGGTTATCAATAAACATCAAGGTGACAGAGAAGGTGTTGAATATACTTTGCGACCTTGACAGAGGACAGTTGAAAAGATTCATATGGACATTGAAACTACCAAGCAGCACGGCGGAGCTTATCAGAAACACCAACTGACCTGCAAAAAGTGCTGAAGGAACATGTTCAACATGACCAGTTACCTGGATACCATTTACAAAACACTGAGGGAAATGAACCAAAACAGCCTGGCAGACCAGTTGAAAACGTACATAGCCGGCCTCAGTCCCTAGGATATGTAGTCAATGATAAACTGTTTTTACTACACTGAACAGTATTAGTTCTATAAATGTGCCATTGCAAAATGTCTCTATTGAGCTATAGCTTGGTGATATGTACCACTGCTTTGTTTTGTGATAAACTGGTCAATAAACCCGAGTGACAACAATGTATGCTGTGCATGTCTCTACACACACACACACACACACACACACACACACACACACACACACACACACACACACACACACACGTACACACACACACACACACACACACGGGCTAAGTAGACTTTCATTATAATGAAGTACAGCCTTTTTGTAATTACCAGTAACAACATCCAAATCTTTTACCTGCCAACAATAAATGATGTTATTCCTGGTTGTTTCAGTTACTCAGTGGCCTGGATTATGGCGTAATTACTGCACTGACCTGATATCTTGATACTGTTTTAATAGACCTGTGACCATTTATTTGTAGAGTCATCATTATCACTCACCATCATTTAAATGTGTAACCGGTAGACACTTTCTAATGTTCCCATGCAGGTCGCCTTTATTGTATCTGTTCACAGCGAAAATGTGCTGGATGAACAAACATGGCTTATAGATAAGGTTACCTTGTTTACACCAGATCGTGTTTGGGTGGCACGGCAACAGGTCCAAAGTCAATCAGCTACTAACAGCTCCCACCTTAGACTCCCAAACAGAAAAGCTTGTTATTCTGTAGTTGACATAGCTAATAGAATGACCTATCTGGTGTGGATGTTTGCTCACCATGGAGATAGCAGTAGCTGGGTGAATCATTCACACTTGGACAGTCTGAGCTTCATTGACATAACAGCTGAAACCCCCCCGGCGTTGGATGTTCCGAGCCCCATATACATAACAGTGGTTGGACGATCTACCTTGCTCTGGGTGTTGGAGCCCCATATACATAACAGTGGTTGGACGATCTACCTTGCTCTGGGTGTTGGAGCCCCATATACATAACAGTGGTTGGACGATCTACCTTGCTCTGGGTGTTGGAGCCCCATATACATAACAGTGGTTGGACGATCTACCTTGGTGTTGGAGCCCCATATACATAACAGTGGTTGGACGATCTACCTTGCTCTGGGTGTTGGAGCCCCATATACATAACAGTGGTTGGACGATCTACCTTGCTCTGGGTGTTTGAGCCCCATGGAGATAACATTAGTTGGGTGAGTCATCTGTACTTGGAAAGTGTGAGTTTCATCTGCATAACAGCGGTTGGAAGACCCAGCTGCGGCCGGAGGTGTCAGCTCTGTTTGGATTGTATGAGCGATGTCAGATGAACAGCGGGTGGAAGACCCAGCTGCGGCCGGAGGTGTCAGCTCTGTTTGGATTGTATGAGCAATGTTAGATGAACAGCGGTTGGGCGACTCAGGAGTTATTGGACATTTCGAGGTTATGTGCATAACATCGGAATGGACAATTCAGCAGTGGTTGGACGTATCGGAAGCCCGTAGAAACAGCAGTGGTTGGACGTATCAGAAGCCCGTAGAAACAGCAGTGGTTGGACGTATCGGAAGCCCGTAGAAACAGCAGTGGTTGGACGTATCGGAAGCCCGTAGAAACAGCAGTGGTTGGACGTATCGGAAGCCCGTAGAAACAGCAGTGGTTGGACGTATCAGAAGCCCGTAGAAACAGCAGTGGTTGGATACACAACCCACAGTGAGACATTGAAACTAGGTCACCTCAGGTTGACACCTAAGCAGTGAAACAGGAAAGATACATATAGTCTACCTGATGACACATTGTGGTGATTACTTCAAACGGCCTTGAAGCTTTTAGGAGGAGCCTCAGCTACATATATAAGATTAGTTACACAGACAGTGGAAAATTCAGTGTATATTTGCAGCTGAACCATGGACATGGTCCAGTGCTAGTGTGAAGTACTTTACAAAACAACAATAATTAGAAACAAAAGATAGAATGTCACATGACGTTTCTTCAACATACAATAACAGAGGCGAATGGTACTACCAGCATCCCAATATGGGCCTAAGAGTTGAGGAATATACACGGTTGAGGGAATCTACACTCTCTCCCTTGCACAACATACAGCAGAGAAGGTGGCATGAAAGAGCCTCTAATGACAGGCTGTATGACACAGAGGACCACAACACATATCAACACGACCTTCTGGTTCTACACAATGTACCTGTGTACCCTAGACACCCCCAACCCTTTGACTTAAGACGTAGGTCTGACAAAAACAGGTTACAACAAGTTAGTCATGACATAGGACTGTCACCGAAGACCAAGGGTTACGATGGACCGCCAACTCGGTACAACAAACGGCCACAAAACGTTTGTCATGCTCCTACCACAGCAAAGGTGAAACGCCGTATACCTCTGGAATGGATCCCTGTGAAGGACAACCTGCCAAAACACAACGCAAGACTGGTGAGAGACACGGACATCATGACAATGTCAGCAGCTGGCCCCAGCCCACCAGGGGCAGCCGTCGGTCCCACCCCCCAAGGGACAGCATCAGGGCCCAGTCTCCCAGGGACCACAGCCGAGCTCACACCACCAGCGGCAGCAGAGACATGACCCATAGTTCTGTCAACCGTAGGCGAAGCAAAGAACCCAATACAGGCCTTAATGCTCAAAGGTTGTGTCTCGAAGTCTCCTGTAGCAGCGGCCGCAATGGTGGTCTTGGTAGCAGCGTCACATCAGCAAAGATTGGCAGATATGAAAACAGGTTTGCTTCACAAAGCCACAGCATGCCTAGATCACATAGACCGTCCACTGGCCCACATCAGAAACCTGTGACTGTGGACAATATTAAGAAGAGATCGGTCGACATGTCCTACAATCAGCCTGGTTCTCAGTCGAGCGTTAAAAGTGGTTGCAGAAAGAGGGCCTGGATGTTCAACAGGAGACCAAACAACAGTGAAGAAGTAGACAATAGCACATCAGCGGTTCTACACCATGTCACAGCTACCAATGAGGAGGCTAACCTACCTAGAGAACCCGGTGCAGATGATAGCGGAGATGATAGCGGAGATGAAAGCGATGACTCCAGCAGTGGAATCGGGGCTAAAGTACCTACAGAACCTGGTGCAGATGATAGCGGAGATGAAAGCGATGACTCCAGCAGTGGAATCAGGGCTAAAGTACCTACAGAACCTGGTACAGATGATAGCGGAGATGAAAGCAACACAAGTTCCTCCAGTGACTCTGTTCACACTAGCGATGATGACAAGGAGGACTGTCACAATTCTGTACCCAAACATGTCGCGGAAAGGGTATCCTCTACAGTCAAACATAGTGTACCTATCAAACAAAAAAGTACCAGAGTGGCTGGAGTCCAACAAGACCCTGATACTGAACCATGTGTATCTGCTGAGCCAGAGTATCAGTATACAGAGGATGCTGCCTGTTCTGGGACGGTATGCACTGTGCCTAATTCCCCCACCACAGATGACACAGAGCCTGTGTCGGCCCCAGCTGGGGCGACCTCTGCTGAGACGCAGACCCAGGAGCCAGACTCTGATGAGACTCAGGCCAATGATGTAGTGTCTGCTGAGACTGTGTCTGCAGAGACTCAGACCCCAGACTCTGATGAGACGCAGACCCAGGAGCCAGACTCTGATGAGACTCAGGCCAATGATGTAGTGTCTGCTGAGACTGTGTCTGCAGAGACTCAGACCCCAGACTCTGATGAGACTCAGACCAAGGAGCCAGACTCTGATGAGACTCAGGCCAATGATGTAGTGTCTGCTGAGACTGTGTCTGCAGAGACTCAGACCCCAGACTCTGATGAGACTCAGACCCAGGAGCCAGACTCTGATGAGACTCAGGCCAATGATGTAGTGTCTGCTGAGACTGTGTCTGCAGAGACTCAGACCCCAGACTCTGATGAGATAGGCCAATGATGTAGTGTCCGCTGTCTGCTGAGACTCAGACCCCAGAATCTGCTGAGACACAGACCAGGAGCCAGACTCTGATGAGACTCAGGCCAATGATGTAGTGTCTGCTGAGACTGTGTCTGCAGAGACTCAGACCCCAGACTCTGATGAGACTCAGGCCAATGATATAGTGTCTGCTGAGACTGTGTCTGCAGAGACTTAGACCCCAGACTCTGATGAGACTCAGGCCAATGATGTAGTGTCTGCTGAGACTGTGTCTGCAGAGACTCAGACCGCAGACTCTGATGAGACCCAGACCCAGGAGCCAGACTCTGATGAGACTCATGCCAATGATGTAGTGTCTGCTGAGACTGTGTCTGCAGAGACTCAGACCCCAGACTCTGCTGAGACGCAGACCCAGGAGCCAGACTCTGATGAGACGCAGACCCAGGAGCCAGACTCTGATGAGACTCGGGCCAATGATGTAGTGTCTGCTGAGACTGTGTCTGCAGAGACTCAGACCCCAGACTCTGATGAGACTCGGGCCAATGATGTAGTGTCTGCTGAGACTGTGTCTGCAGAGACTCAGACCCCAGACTCTGATGAGACTCGGGCCAATGATGTAGTGTCTGCTGAGACTGTGTCTGCAGAGACTCAGACCCCAGACTCTGATGAGACTCAGACCAATGATGTAGTGTCTGCTGAGACTATGTCTGCAGAGACTCAGACCCCAGAATCTGCTGAGACACAGACCGAGGAGCCAGACTCTGATGAGACTCAGACCAAGGAGCCAGACTGATGAGACTCAGACCAAGGAGCCAGACTCTGATGAGACTCAGACCAAGGAGCCAGACTCTGATGAGACTCAGACCAAGGAGGTAGTGTCTGCTGTACCCAAGCCCCAGTCTACAACTGAACCATCGTTCCAACAACCTATTGGTGAAACATGTGAAATGTCTCACAATGTGCCTGAATGTAGAGTTGACCATGCAATTGTATTAGCTGCGCCTGGGTATCAAGATAGGGCTGATGAAGTTGTCTCTGCGACAGAGCACGTAAACAGGGCCGGATGTGCTACCTCAAAGGAGCTTCAGACTGCCGTGGATAGCATCACAGCCATGTCTGGGTGTGATACATCAGAGGAGGTTACTGCTGCCGTGGATAGCATCACAGCCATGTCTGGGTGTGATACATCAGAGGAGGTTACTGCTGCCGTGGATAGCATGACAGCCATGTCTGGGTGTGATACATCAGAGGAGGTTACTGCTGTCCTGGATAGCATCACAGCCATGTCTGGGTGTGATACATCAGAGGAGGTTACTGCTGTCCTGGATAGCATCACAGCCATGTCTGGGTGTGATACATCAGAGGAGGTTACTGCTGTCCTGGATAGCATCACAGCCATGTCTGGGTGTGATACATCAGAGGAGGTTACTGCTGCCGTGGATAGCATGACAGCCATGTCTGGGTGTGATACATCAGAGGAGGTTACTGCTGCCCTGGATAGCATGACATGTGTCACGTAAGTGTAACTATCACACACATTGTGTTATTACTGAATAGTAATGTATTGCCTTTGGGTAGAGGGGTGACTTGTTTCCGCCTTGTGTTACAGGGGTACCGAGAGAGCTCCGGATGATATGCTAACCGATGTGGAATATGCAAATGCCTTTCAAGAGAGTGAAGTGTCCCAAGCATCCGAGCCACATTTCAGTAGGCCACAGTGGAACGTTGACTCTTGTCCAGGTTCAATATTTTCTGCCACAACCGATCCCCTTCCCACTATGAAACCACCTTCAAGCGCCATCTGTAATGAGGTAACCCAGCTTACAGATGTGGAACTCAGCACCTTCAACGCCTGTATTGGTGACATGGCCCCTCTCGGGTACCCAGACAACTCCATGGCTGCTCTTGAGAGGGTCTGTCGTGAATATGTCTTTCAACAACAACAGTCGGCACAGCCTCTAGAGCCCCAGCAGGTTGAGGTGCATCTGGAAACGTTTCATCAAGTGCCGCAGCAGGAGGCCCGGGTCCTACATCCCCAACAACCAGCATCTCAAGTGCCTGAAACTCCACAGCAGACCGTTGATATACGAGGGTTCAACGTGTGCAAACCCAAGCCAGTGACATCTTTACAGTCGCAAAGGACATTGTTCCCCACACCACCACAATCCGAAGCATCTGTCACCTATGAAGAATCCGTGCCTGGTCCCAGCCGATATAACCTGTACAGCGACGGGGCTACCGTGTCGTCCATTGCGATGATAATCCCTGTGAGGAAACAGTTGATTATATGCGCCACGTGTAAAAAGAAGTTCAACAGAACGTTCATCTGTAACAACTACTTGATTCAGCTGAACAGGCCCGTGCAATGTGCTTGCGGCTGTGTATTGTGCAGACTGTGTTACAGTGAACAAAGTGGTTGTCGCCTTCACAATATATCGTCCACAAGGAGAGAGAGAGACAGAGAGAGAGAGAGAGACAGAGAGAGAGAGAGAGAGGGGGGGGGAGATAGAGGAGAGAGAGAGAGATAGAGAGAGTGAGAGAGAGAGAGGGGGGGGAGATAGAGGAGAGAGAGAGAGAGAGGGAGAGAGAGAGAGAGAGAGAGAGGGGGGGGGGGTAGAGGTAGAGAGAGAGAGAGAGAGAGAGAGAGAGAGAGAGAGAGAGAGGGGGGGGGAGATAGAGGAGAGAGAGAGAGAGAGGGAGCGAGAGAGAGACAGAGAGGGAGAGAGAGAGAGAGAGTGAGAGAGAGAGAGGGGGGGGAGATAGAGGAGAGAGAGAGAGAGAGGGAGCGAGAGAGAGAGAGAGAGAGAGGGGGGGGGAGATAGAGGAGAGAGAGACAGAGGGAGAGACAGAGAGATATAAATAGAGAGAGATACCACTCTAAGCACCACACCCTTGCCAATTTTCCCTGCTCTGGAGAATGTAGGAGACTGGGATCTGGAACTCAACATAGATGATAAGTTCAAGACTGACAAGGAGGTCAACGTCCATGTGCAGCTGATTATGAATGAGGAGCAATCCTCTGGAGTTGACACCCTGCGAAGAGGTATGTATATTTCCATGTATAGATATATCTGTCTATGTCTATGTTATACTACAATGACGAGCCCTGATCATGTAGCTAGACTGACAGTGTTCTCTTCCCACGCAGCGTTCAACCATCTCATCACAGTGAATGACACCATGTCCTTCAGGTACTGGGTAAGCAAAGCAATGCCAGAAGAGGTGGCCTACAGATATGTCTGTATCCCTCATGTACCTGGGTTCTGGGATCACGTTGTGGTGGGAACCCGTCCCCTTCCCAGAACGGAGAAGCTGATCGGACCTGATGACTCCTTACCGAGATTGTTCAATGTGTCACTTGGGTCCTACAGGTTTCATTGGTGCTGTTTTGTCTTGAAGAAACAGATCATTTTGACTATGTGGTGCACTTTGTTGCCCAGGAGAGGGCAGTCTAAGGTCGTCACAGTTGTTGACAACACACTGAGAAACCTCACCTCGAGCATAGAGTTTAGAAGAATGGTATTCTATCTTTGTAGGTGGTTTACAGCTCAGTACGTGTCACCACAAGACAGGCGGCTTAACCTTGTGTTAGATTGTAAACCCAGTGAAGGTGCTACTTTGGTCCATGTCATAGCTTTGTTGGCCTCCAGGATTGGGATGGAAACAGTAACACCTCACCTGGCCCAGCAACGGACCAAAGATGATAGCAATTACTGTTTCAATGGCAGGAATGCCAACAGCATGTTCACATGCCCCTCAGACGGTAATTCAGGAGGTAATTACATCGATATTGTTGAGGAGTTTAGCTCCTACCACAACAGTGGCGATGATGTTATTGGTCTCACTCACATGTCCACAACCACAGTGTTACAGCTTCCTTTAAAGTAGAGCAATGATGTTTGTCTAGTGTTACCTCAGCCTACAAGAGTCTACATGTGGGACCGTGTGGTGACATGATGCCTAAAGGTTATTTTAGGTCTTGTTTGACAATGGGCCCTGACTGATAAAAATTAATATGGTGATGTTCTCAATGTCACATGTTTACGATTTTATACCTTACTTTAATTGACCATATTACACCTGGGTAATGTGTATACCCTTTTGTATCAGCCAGCCTTATATATCTATTGCCTTGAAATAAAATATGTCTTGCATATACATATATCTTGGTTGTGTTTATTTGAAAGATGACAATTGATGTGACAGTAATTGAGAATGAACTGCCTATGATCGGGTGCACATCTATGTGGATTACTCAGTAGACACTGGTTCTGTGTTGCATTCCCAGCCTTAGTTCTACACGGCCAGGGTCCGTTATCACCGCCAGAGGAAATCAGAAGCTATTTCATTCAGCACAGGGATCTATCTGTGTACTGTCTATTTAGAACTTACAAAGGAAGGTGCTACTCGCCTCCCTATGTCAGTGATCCTGCTGGTGTTTCCATGTGATAGGGTAGTGGGGTATATGGTATCACTGTCGTCGTCGCTGTCCTCATCGTCGCTGTCGTCCTGGTAGTAGTGGTAATAGCCACCACCTCGGTTTAGGTTGCTCAGGGTTGTTAGCCTCTCAGCCTGTTGCTACACAGACAACATAAGGCTCTGAACAGCATCCAGACCATGCTGGAGGCTCGGCTCATAAGCTGCGCACTTTGTAAGTATACGGGAAAGCACGTTGGTATCGTGAACCAGACATCAAACGCTTGATAGTCCAGACACCTTGGGCTATCCGATAGGACCGTGCAGGGAGATGACAAGAGCTACTACGAGCGGGTCCAGAGAGCATCTTTTCCGTTGCGAGAAGGAGCTTGCCCGAAGCCGCTCTGGAAGACAGAGGGAGCTCCTACGTATTAGACATCTTCAGAAAACGTGAGCTTAGTCATCGTGAAAGGGTTCAGTGTGACAATGTCGACTACGAGCGTTACGGGTTGATCCCTATCCATCGGGACGTCAACTCCTAGGCTTACGTAAGTAAGGGTTTGGAAGTAAGCATTTCAAGGTAATGCCTACACCTGTTGTGTTTGATGCAGTTGACAAATACAATTTGATTTAATTTCATTTTAACTATGCGTTTAATACACTTTATGTTGGTGTTTCTTTTATTTTGGCAGATACAGTACATGTACTGTATGTCTTTTTGATAGTTATTTTTGTAGAAACTATTGATCCTCTTTGGTTAAATTATGCTCTGTTGTATTTTAAACATTGAGAGCGGGCTCCTGTGGTTGGATTAAAAAAATAATAATAAAAAGTACTTATTTTGTATTTGTTTTTCCCCTTGGGCCCCCTACGGGCTTGGTCCCAGCTCCTGAATCACACATTTTACTAGTCACATTTATTTATTATGCAGTTTATATATTTTTATTAATCAATTAATTAAACAAGTGCCCCCCTACCTCCTCTCCTCCCCATCTGACAAATAACAAAGTGTCCACAGCAGCAGGCCTCTACACTCATTGAGAGTGGGCTCCTGAATCCCCCTGTGGTTGGCGGTTGCAGTAAAAAATTAATATATACTACATACTGTATATTTTTTTATTTCTCCGGGGCCCAGGGGCAATAGCCCAGGTAAGCCAGCCCTTCCTATGTCAGAAAATAGCCAAGGCCTATTGACCTTATTTCTAAGTGTTTCTGGATCAATCAATACGATTTCTGAATCCTTAAAATGTACATTTTGGTGTCTTGAAGTTTCCTATGACCTATAGGCCGAGGGAAATGCATTCATTTTGCAATGTATTAGCCTATTTCTTAGGTCTATAGAATATTTACTCCACAAGTGAAATATCAACATCAGTCATGTCGATTGTATAGGATTCCAGCGCCTTGACAGATGCACACACACCACTGTGGTGACACGTCCCCTATATGACTATCTCTGTCCCCACGTTGTGATTGCCCCTCCCCCACTCCACTTTACCGCGCAGAGCCAGAGAGGGAAAATCACTTTCATCTGGAGAAGCTCGTCCGTTAACACGGGGCGGCCCATCTGCAGGTCCCCGCTGTTCCTAAAAGAAAGGTGAGCAATATCATATTTTCAACAATTGAAATGATATGTTAAGTTATTTTCATGCTGTAGTACAATTCCACCAGCATAAATCGTTGTATTGGTTTATGAACTATGTTAGCCTAGTTAGCTTGTTTGTTGCTAGTGCTAATATTCGCTCACTATCTAGCTAATGCACTAATGAGCCAATTTTGTTGACATTTGGGCGGGTAGCTTGATTAGTTAACATAACTGTTGATAAAGAGACTGATATTTTATGGCTATTTCAGTCAATTCTATCAGTGTGGTTATAAGTAACATGCATAGACAGCTAAATGGGACACGTGATCCCCATAGATGAACTTGAGACGGTAGCAGTTTGATAACATTAGATGGTGTTAGTTTAGCAGCTAAAGTTGGCTGGCTGGAAACCAGGTGTTGTGCACCCCACCTTGCATCTCATAGCAGAGTGGAAGAGGGAAAGTCACATATGGAATTTTTTACTGCTTCTAACGTGCTTGTTTTG
This sequence comes from Salvelinus namaycush, assembly GCF_016432855.1. Taxonomy (NCBI): domain Eukaryota; kingdom Metazoa; phylum Chordata; class Actinopteri; order Salmoniformes; family Salmonidae; genus Salvelinus; species Salvelinus namaycush. The sequence continues at coordinate 273,014 of NW_024057809.1, read as the reverse complement.
TAGTCATCTAACAAACATACATTATGTCTCTTATAAATTGTAGGTTAAGCCATGAATGTTGATTGTCTGACAGCCTTGGTATAGTTAAGCAGTAAAGCACAAGGAAAGGTTGAGGACTGTTCTTACGTAAGAGGCAACGCGGAGTGCCTGCCTGGTTACAGCCCTTAACCTTGGTATATTGGCCATATACCACAAACCCCCGAGGTGCCTTATTTCTTAAATATACCACAGTTTCAGCCAATCAACATCCAGGACCCAAACTACCCAGTTTATAATGTCTGCTTTATTCCACAGATTAAGGATTTGAGTTGGCCTGACGGAGAGATCTTCCAGGCGGCTCCGGCCCATGGAGGATGCAGAGCATCACATCAGATCAAACATTGATAAACCAGTACTTTACCAGCGTTTTATCAATATCTTTAAAGGTAAGGTGAAGATTGAATATATTTCTGACAGTCCTAAATATGACAGCTATGAATTAGATGAATCAGATGTACATTTTAGAGGTTAGTGGGAAACAGTGAATTGGAATATATGGGCACAGTCACCCAGGAAAAAAGGTTTAAAGGAATAGCTTGCCATGTCTTTGTATTATGGTCATAGGATTCTTAAAGGTCCACTGCAGTCACACGATGCTCCATCTGAAATCTCCTTCCACCTGAAAAGGCCCACCTTGAAAACCAATCATTGGTTTAGAAGACAAAGTAAGAGTGACAACTGAATCTAGCCTCTTGAAAGACAGAGCAGCGCATCCCCCTCCCTAAACCCCCTGCTGCACACCTGAACCTCATTTTGATTGGCAGTGATATGTGTGAGATCACTTTTAGACAGTGTGAGGTCATTTTATGAGAACAGTTGTTTTTGGAGAAGCTTGGCAAGTTGAATGGGGTGATCATGTGACCGGAGTGGACCTCCAGACAGTGATTATTCTCTGTAATAATTGACAAGCACAATGCAATATCTCCTAATGTTTGTATTTTGTGTCTGCTAAGGACGGGGAGTTTTTGCCACTGAATTCATATCCAAAGGAGACTTTGTTGTGGAGTACCGAGGTGAACTGCTTACACAACAGGAGGGCGAGGTCCGAGCTGATCAGTACAATGATTCTGCAAAGGTGTTTCTTTTCCATTTCCAATGGAAAGGAAGAACATGGTGGTAAGTAGGATTGATGAGAACAAAATAAACATATTCATGCCTTTTGAGATCTAAAAAAAGCAACAACATTAAAATGGAGACAGACATTTAAATGGTTGGTGGCACAATATGCACTGTTGGCCTATCTCAGGCCCAGATACTAATTTGACCTTGTCCCTGACCTAAACAGTAAGGAACAATATTAGTCTTCAAACCAACTGGTTCGCTATCAGAGCATCTGCACTCCTTTTTTAAACAACGCGTTAGGGACTTTTCTGCCCCTTTTCTGAAATAGAAACCCTGTGCTGCAATATCTTCATTAAACTGTGACATGTTATGTTTCTATGCAGCATTGATGCATCTGAAGAAGACTCCTCCCTTGGGAGACTCGTTAATGATGATCACAAAAGACACAATCTCAAAATGAAGGCCATACAAGCAAACGATGAGCCACACTTGTGCCTCTTCGCGACTCGAGATATTGTAGCTGGCGAAGAGTTGACTTATAGTTACGGTGATTCAGACTGGCCATGGAGAACACAGGTGAGGAACTTTTTTTTATTAAGATGCTAGATGAAATTACCACCCATCTTCATTAAACACAGGAGAGGAACTCTCTTTATTAAGATGCTAGATGAAATTACCCCCCATCTTCATTAAACACAGGAGAGGAACTCTCTTTATTAAGATGCTAGATGAAATTACCACCCATCTTCATTAAACACAGGAGAGGAACTCTCTTTATTAAGATGCTAGATGAAATTACCACCCATCTTCATTAAACACAGGAGAGGAACTCTCTTTATTAAGATGCTAGATGAAATTACCACCCATCTTCATTAAACACAGGTGAGGAACTCTCTTTATTAAGATGCTAGATGAAATTACCACCCATCTTCATTAAACACAGGAGAGGAACTCTCTTTATTAAGATGCTAGATGAAATTACCCCCCATCTTCATTAAACACAGGAGAGGAACTCTCTTTATTAAGATGCTAGATGAAATTACCCCCCATCTTCATTAAACACAGGAGAGGAACTCTCTTTATTAAGATGCTAGATGAAATTACCACCCATCTTCATTAAACACAGGAGAGGAACTCTCTTTATTAAGATGCTAGATGAAATTACCACCCATCTTCATTAAACACAGGAGAGGAACTCTCTTTATTAAGATGCTAGATGAAATTACCACCCATCTTCATTAAACACAGGAGAGGAACTCTCTTTATTAAGATGCTAGATGAAATTACCACCCATCTTCATTAAACACAGGAGAGGAACTCTCTTTATTAAGATGCTAGATGAAATTACCACCCATCTTCATTAAACACAGGAGAGGAACTCTCTTTATTAAGATGCTAGATGAAATTACCCCCCATCTTCATTAAACACAGGAGAGGAACTCTCTTTATTAAGATGCTAGATGAAATTACCCCCCATCTTCATTAAACACAGGAGAGGAACTCTCTTTATTAAGATGCTAGATGAAATTACCACCCATCTTCATTAAACACAGGAGAGGAACTCTCTTTATTAAGATGCTAGATGAAATTACCACCCATCTTCATTAAACACAGGAGAGGAACTCTCTTTATTAAGATGCTAGATGAAATTACCCCCCATCTTCATTAAACACAGGAGAGGAACTCTCTTTATTAAGATGCTAGATGAAATTACCACCCATCTTCATTAAACACAGGAGAGGAACTCTCTTTATTAAGATGCTAGATGAAATTACCACCCATCTTCATTAAACACAGGAGAGGAACTCTCTTTATTAAGATGCTAGATGAAATTACCACCCATCTTGGAAGAGCCGGGAGGATGAGCAATTCACTACCCTGTCATGCAATATGTTGTGATGCAGACAGTGTCTCTTAACTACTAAGATGTAATTGATGTCTAATTGTTGTCTTGGTTCACTTAATTCAGGTCATCAAAACTGAATTGTCGTCCAGCCCAAAACCTATGGTAAGAACTTTACTAAAGTCATAGATCAATATGAGTTTATTTTTTTCTATTATCACATTTACTATTTCACTTTCACAAATACACATTTATAGTCTAACATCAATTGCACTGGAATGCAGTGCACTTGTTGCATACATCAAAAGTTAACTAAATATACAATACATTGAAATATATGAAATAAAAACATTATCAATAAGAACTCAGTAGTTAGGCTCTTGTGGGCTCATTTAGTAGCCCAACTCATGAGGGATTTGCTCTTCTCCTGAAAAGTTCAGTCCTGCATCTGACCAGAATAGGATGTTCAAAACTAAACGCTACACCAGGCATTTCCTGTGTGCTTTCTTATACAGTAGGTCCCCAGATGTATACAATGCATTAGATCACGTTTTTTGATTTGAGGGGATTTTTCAGTGTTTTAAAAATGTTGATTATGTTTCAGCATCCAGGGGTGTGTCAGTTTCTACAAAAACAGTCTCTTAGTGCATAGATGTCTGTGACTATTTTGCCTGTTGGTCACAGGCTGGGAGCAGAACAGGGGCTGTGGCAGAGCAGAGCACTTAGGGGTGAAGTCCCTTGCTCAAAGGCAAAACAGCAGTAGGTAGTACACAGGGATATTGAAGCCGGTAACCCACCGTTGTGCCCATCAGCAAGGCACTTTACAACACACACATCACAGGCTGATAGCAGGACAGGGTCTCCAAAAAATGATTGTTCTATGTAATAATTAACTAGCACAATACAATAACTCCTAATGTTTGTATTTTTGTGTCTGCTAAGGACGACAAGTTGATTTACGGGGAGAGGTCGGGTAATGTAATTATGTGCCCGAGCACAAAACAACATATATGTAATTTTTGTCCTGTCTAAATCTGCCATGTCAGTCATTTTTAATTCCAACCAGAATAACCTCATGTTTTTTGGTCACCTGAAAGTACTAGTCCCGTGCGAATCAACATCAAGTTTTATTTGTCACATGCGCCGAATAAAACAGGTGCTGACTTACAAGCCCTTAACCAACAATGCAGTTCAAGAAATAGAGTTAAGAAAATATATACTAAATAAAATAAGTCAGATTTCACAGAAACATCTCCCCCTGCATCAGTATAGAAAGGGTCCCTAGCAAACTGCATCACCTTTGTGGGGAGACTAAAATCATCAAATCTTGTTGCAAAGTTACACTGTGTATATCATTGACCGCTAGCCAGAAATAGCCATTTTTTTCTTTCTTCCTCGTTATGCAGACATAAGCACACCTGGCACCATCGAGGTGCAGCTGTTTACTTTCTACACGGGTTGTTGTTTTTCAGTTTCGTCCTAAGAACAGATTGTAGTGGTAAAATAAAAAGGGATACATTTTTTTGGTGCCATTTAGGTGAAATTGATCTCCAAGCTTCACTCCAGTCAAAACGGGCTTTGCGAGTGTTTGAGTCCATTCATTTGCTATGGGCTGGCGCTAGTGCTCCAGCTTATTTGTATTTAAAACAACTTTTTAAACTTTTATTTAACTCGTCAAGTCAGTTAAGAACAAATTCTTATTTTCAATGACAGCCTAGGAACAGTGGCTGACTTTGCAATAAGAATGTGTGATGTGTGTGTTGTAAACTGCCTTGTTCAGGGGCAGAATGACAGATTTTTACCTTGTCAGCTCGGGGATTCAATCTTGCAACCTTTCGGTTACTAGTCCAACGCTCTAACCACTAGGCTACCTGCCTCCCCAGCTTAGCCAACGTTTGCTTGCCATTTTTCTTCCTTGACCTTTTCCATTGTCCAGCTCAGCCTTCTATAGTTACCCACTGTAGGGAAAAGGTTTTGGGGGGGCTCATATCAGAGGAAAAAAGAAAAGCAGTCAATCATGTCAATAACTGTTTTATCCCTCCTCTGTAGTCCCAAATTAAGTCCAAGTGATTGATGCCACTCAATAAACCAACCTCAGCTACAAACTCCTCATCAAGCATTTACACCAGTATGTGTTGGGTTTGTTGTGGCGGCAATTGCAGAGAAATGGAATGATCTCCTCCCTAAACTCTCATACTCTCTTGAGAGCATTAGGCCTACCCTTACTCAGCTACCTAACATCATTATGTAGAGTTTACACTAGTATATGTTGGGTTTGTTGTGGCTCCTCCCTAAAGTCTCATCCTCTCTTGAGAGCATTAGGCCTACCCTTACTTAGTATGTATCCCTTATTACTATCAATGGCTACATCAAGCTTGTGACTCGACCAACTTGTTGATACATTTGTAGTTTGTTTTGGTTGTTTCTGATGTATTTTATGCCCAATTGAAATGAATTCTAAATAATATGTTGTTCAATTTTGGAGTCCTCTTTATTGTAAATAAGACTCATGTTTTCTAAACACTTTTGCCTGCCCCCCCCATTGGATATGTTTCATGCTGAATATCCATCAGTCAGCGACCCTCCCTTAGTCAGCTCCTGAACAGTGGGTTAACTGCCTTGTTCAGGGGCAGAACAACAGATTGCTAGCCTCCCCTTAGTCAGCTCCTGAACAGTGGGTTAACTGCCTTGTTCAGGGGCAGAACAACAGATTGCTACCCTCCCCTTAGTCAGCTCCTGAACAGTGGGTTAACTGCCTTGTTCAGGGGCAGAACAACAGTCAGCTAGCCTCCCCTTAGTCAGCTCCTGAACAGTGGGTTAACTGCCTTGTTCAGGGGCAGAACAACAGATTGCTACCCTCCCCTTAGTCAGCTCCTGAACAGTGGGTTAACTGCCTTGTTCAGGGGCAGAACAACAGTCAGCTAGCCTCCCCTTAGTCAGCTCCTGAACAGTGGGTTAACTGCCTTGTTCAGGGGCAGAACAACAGTCAGCTACCCTCCCCTTAGTCAGCTCCTGAACAGTGGGTTAACTGCCTTGTTCAGGGGCAGAACAACAGATTGCTAGCCTCCCCTTAGTCAGCTCCTGAACAGTGGGTTAACTGCCTTGTTCAGGGGCAGAACAACAGATTGCTATCCTCCCCTTAGTCAGCTCCTGAACAGTGGGTTAACTGCCTTGTTCAGGGGCAGAACAACAGATTGCTACCCTCCCCTTAGTCAGCTCCTGAACAGTGGGTTAACTGCCTTGTTCAGGGGCAGAACAACAGTCAGCTACCCTCCCCTTAGTCAGCTCCTGAACAGTGGGTTAACTGCCTTGTTCAGGGGGCAGAACAACAGATTGCTAGCCTCCCCTTAGTCAGCTCCTGAACAGTGGGTTAACTGCCTTGTTCAGGGGCAGAACAACAGTCAGCTACCCTCCCCTTAGTCAGCTCCTGAACAGTGGGTTAACTGCCTTGTTCAGGGGCAGAACAACAGATTGCTACCCTCCCCTAAGCTCAGGACAACATCTGTGGATATCCTTTATATACACCGCTATCTAGAACCTAAAAGGGTTCTTTGGGTCTTTCTGCCCCCACAGGATTGTGGGTGTGTACTGAGCATTAGCCTACAAAATAGGTAATGGAATGATTACAAATCATCAGGACATGATTGTACAGCTATTGGTTTGGTAAATAAGAGTTGATATGTTGGAGTAAAACAGGTCAGGTTTTCAGTGATCAGACAATGTATTCAGTAAAACAAATGTATCAATTCTGATTTGATTTGATGATTTCAGCTCAAACAAATGCTTGGATATGATTCTGAAGACTCAATCAGCAGCATTGAAATAACAGAAGATGAGTATGTGCCAGGAACAGAAAGTGAAAGTGAGAGCAGCATAGATATCTCTGAATGTACATTTGATATTTTTGTACTCCAGGGAACTATACTGTACCCTTATTTCTACGTGTCTGTATGCCTGTCCGCCCGTCTGTCCCTCTTCCTGCCTGTCCGCCAGGCTGTCCCTCTTCCTGCCTGTTCTCCCGTCTGTCCCTCTTCCTGCCTGTCCGCCCGTCTGTCCCTCTTCCTGCCTGCCCGCCCGTCTGTCCCTCTTCCTGCCTGTCCTCCCGTCTGTCCCTCTTCCTGCCTGCCCGCCCGTCTGTCCCTCTTCCCGCCTGCCCGCCCGTCTGTCCCTCTTCCCGCCTGCCCGACCGTCTGTCCCTCTTCCTGCCTGTCCGCCCGTCTGTCCCTCTTCCCGCCTGTCCGCCCGTCTGTCCCTCTTCCCGCCTGTCCTCCCGTCTGTCCCTCTTCCCGCCTGTCCGCCCGTCTGTCCCTCTTCCTGCCTGTCCGCCCGTCTGTCCCTCTTCCCGCCCGTCTGTCCCTCTTCCCGCCTGTCCGCCCGTCTGTCCCTCTTCCTGCCTGCCTGCCCGCCCGTCTGTCCCTCTTCCTGCCTGTCCTCCCGTCTGTCCCTCTTCCTGCCTGTTCTCCCGTCTGTCCCTCTTCCTGCCTGTCCGCCCGTCTGTCCCTCTTCCTGCCTGTCCGCCAGGCTGTCCCTCTTCCTGCCTGTTCTCCCGTCTGTCCCTCTTCCTGCCTGTCCGCCCGTCTGTCCCTCTTCCTGCCTGCCCGCCCGTCTGTCCCTCTTCCTGCCTGTCCTCCCGTCTGTCCCTCTTCCTTCCTGTCCGCCCGTCTGTCCCACTTCCTGCCTGTCCGCCCGTCTGTCCCTCTTCCTGCCTGCCCGCCCGTCTGTCCCTCTTCCTGCCTGTCCTCCCGTCTGTCCCTCTTCCTTCCTGTCCGCCCGTCTGTCCCACTTCCTGCCTGTCCGCCCGTCTGTCCCTCTTCCTGCCTGCCCGCCCGTCTGTCCCTCTTCCTGCCTGTCCTCCCGTCTGTCCCTCTTCCTTCCTGTCCGCCCGTCTGTCCCACTTCCTGCCTGTCCGCCCGTCTGTCCCTCTTCCTGCCTGTCCTCCCGTCTGTCCCTCTTCCTGCCTGTCCGCCCGTCTGTCCCTCTTCCTGCCTGTCCGCCCGTCTGTCCCTCTTCCTGCCTGCCCGCCCGTCTGTCCCTCTTCCTGCCTATCCGCCCGTCTGTCCCTCTTCCTGCCTGTCCTCCCGTCTGTCCCTCTTCCTGCCTGTCCGCCCGTCTGTCCCTCTTCCTGCCTGTCCTCCCGTCTGTCCCTCTTCCTTCCTGTCCGCCCGTCTGTCCCACTTCCTGCCTGTCCGCCCGTCTGTCTCTCTTCCTGCCTGTCCGCCCGTCTGTCCCTCTTCCTGCCTGTCCGCCCGTCTGTCCCTCTTCCTGCCTGCCCGCCCGTCTGTCCCTCTTCCTGCCTGCCCGCCCGTCTGTCCCTCTTCCTGCCTGTCCTCCCGTCTGTCCCTCTTCCTTCCTGCCCGCCCGTCTGTCCCTCTTCCTGCCTGCCCGCCCGTCTGTCCCTCTTCCTGCCTGTCCTCCCGTCTGTCCCTCTTCCTGCCTGCCCGCCCGTCTGTCCCTCTTCCCGCCTGCCCGCCCGTCTGTCCCTCTTCCCGCCTGCCCGACCGTCTGTCCCTCTTCCCGCCTGTCCGCCCGTCTGTCCCTCTTCCCGCCTGTCCGCCCGTCTGTCCCTCTTCCCGCCTGTCCTCCCGTCTGTCCCTCTTCCCGCCTGTCCGCCCGTCTGTCCCTCTTCCTGCCTGTCCGCCCGTCTGTCCCTCTTCCCGCCTGTCCGCCCGTCTGTCCCTCTTCCCGCCTGTCCGCCCGTCTGTCCCTCTTCCTGCCTGCCTGCCCGCCCGTCTGTCCCTCTTCCTGCCTGTCCTCCCGTCTGTCCCTCTTCCTGCCTGTCCTCCCGTCTGTCCCTCTTCCTGCCTGTCCGCCCGTCTGTCCCTCTTCCTGCCTGTCCGCCCGTCTGTCCCTCTTCCTGCCTGTCCGCCCGTCTGTCCCTCTTCCTGCCTGTCCGCCCGTCTGTCCCTCTTCCTGCCTGTCCGCCCGTCTGTCCCTCTTCCTGCCTGTCCGCCCATCTGTCCCTCTTCCTGCCTGTCCTCCCGTCTGTCCCTCTTCCTGCCTGTCCGCCCGTCTGTCCCTCTTCCTGCCTGCCCGCCTCCCTGTTTGTTTGATTTTGTAAATAAAAATATCTGTCCTCCTCCTTCCCTGACTTTTCCGGAATGTTTGTATTTTACACTGTTCATTTGTCAGAATTTTGAAATCTCAAACAAAAGTATTTAGAGCCTTTTTCCTTTTTAAAACTGAATCCGCCGAGACAATGTGCTGTAGGAAGTTGGTACCCAGCCAGGTGCTGATGCAACTCTCCTGACTGAGTGACAAACTGAATCCGCCGAGACAATGTGCTGTAGGAAGTTGGTACCCAGCCAGGTGCTGATGCAACTCTCCTGACTGAGTGATGAATGGGAGATAATTGTGCACCTTCACAATTACATTTAAATTAGTCCTGAGTGATTAGGAGGGTGAAGAGGTTGAATTAATTTGAACAATAGTGTATTGATGAGTTTGTTATGCCTATTTATCAGCAGCAAATCATTTGACCGCATGACTTGTGGGTTGATACCATTACTTTTACATTTTACTTTGTACAAATTCAAAAAGGGCACTCGCACATCTGAGCAATCGTATTTGCAGGTGCAACAATTGAACAAGATGAAGGAAGAAGGAAACCGCACACTGCTCTTGATAGTATCACCGATATTTAATAAGCTTAAGGCCACACGGCCTTCGTCAGAGCTATCAAGAGCAGTGTGCGGTTTCCTTTTTCCTTCACCTTTTACTTTGTAAAAAACAGTTATGGGACTGTTTTATTTACTACAACTCTCTTTAATATTTATCACATTTATTGTAAATAAGAACATTTTAAATGTTGCACCAGGCCTTCTAAATAATTCATATTGGGCGGGAAACAATCGATGCCAGACAACCTGATCAGCTGATTGAAACGACACCTGAAACGATACCACATTTTCACACATAAGAGTTAGCCTGTAGACACGTTTACACTGGCAGTCGGATGAGGGACAATATATTAGGCCTATTATTTGTCAAATTGTACATGAAGAGATGGGCGCATCGCTTTATCAAATCCGCCACATGCAGGTAAAACATTTTGATTTCTATATAGTATCTGAAAAAGCATATTCTGCACTTTTTATGACACTTACCTTTGATAAATAACTGAATTCAAGAGGTGCAGCTCTTTTTTTCAAATGTAACTTTTTCCAAGAATATTCGTGCTGTCCCTGCATTCAGCTCATGACCACTCGGCAGCATAGCTCTGGCTACTAAGCAAAAACTAGTAACATAATAAACGTAACATTAAAATATGCTATTCTGTTGTTAATTGATGAATGGGCGCCAGCAACCATAAACGAATAATGGTGCATGTGATTTCAGTTAAGTTTTTGTTTGCGCCAAGGTCGAAACCAAGTACTTGCTCAATGTCTTTCCCTATCTGGTGAAAGATGAAACCAGGCCAGCGGGTGAGATACTAGTGTTGAAACTCGTGGACAAAGGCAGGAATATGACCATGGTCAACTTCTTCACATTAATTACCCCTGGCAGACTTGTTGACTGCAAAGACGAGGAGCCTTCTCGGAATAGTGAACAAATAAAGGCGGGAGCCTTTATTTTAAACCATAAAAATAAGACATAATGTCAAGTTGGCAGGTGCACAGGAAACAAGGCCCATGAAACTGTTGTCAGTGCAACTGATTTGTTTTTGGGGCTTGCTCACACAAATCCCCGAAGCTGTGGACCCGAAACTTAAAGAGAAGAAATTCACCTGGCTGGTTAAAGGATTAATATTATTATCTGTTAGTTTCTGTTAGAAGCTGTAACTGGACTTTATTAATACTATAACTCTGTTACTAATCAAACCTATAAATCAAGTTGATCAAATGGATTCCACTGTAGTGTTTTATTGTCAGGGAAACAGAAATAGGCTGTAGGCCTACGTGTTTCTAGGACTGTAGAATTATACAAATCAAATCCTTGACTCTCTAATCAATTAACAGTAGTTTTTTTATTGATATATTCCATTAATATTTCTTCATGCTATTAATCATTTACAATAGTTGATGCACTATTTATAAAGCATTTATTTATCAAGCATGTTTGCACACCTTGTAGGTTGATATGCATCTGATGCTAAAGAGGCCCGGCAACATTCTCTAGTGGTTCTGATATGCTGAAAGGCCATTCAAACTGATCTAGATTAGAATCCATTCTCTAGTGGGTTCTGATATGCTGAAAGGCCATTCAAACTGATCTAGATTAGAATCCATTCTCTAGTGGGTTCTGATATGCTGAAAAGCCATTCAAACTGATCTAGATTAGAATCCATTCTCTAGTGGGTTCTGATATGCTGAAAGGCCATTCAAACTGATCTAGATTAGAATCCATTCTCTAGTGGTTCTGATATGCTGAAAGGCCATTCAAACTGATCTAGATTAGAATCCATTCTCTAGTGGGTTCTGATATGCTGAAAGGCCATTCAAACTGATCTAGATTAGAATCCATTCTCTAGTGGGTTCTGATATGCTGAAAGGCCATTCAAACTGATCTAGATTAGAATCCATTCTCTAGTGGGTTCTGATATGCTGAAAGGCCATTCAAACTGATCTAGATTAGAATCCATTCTCTAGTGGTTCTGATATGCTGAAAGGCCATTCAAACTGATCTAGATTAGAATCCATTCTCTAGTGGGTTCTGATATGCTGAAAGGCCATTCAAACTGATCTAGATTAGAATCCATTCTCTAGTGGGTTCTGATATGCTGAAAGGCCATTCAAACTGATCTAGATTAGAATCCATTCTCTAGTGGGTTCTGATATGCTGAAAGGCCATTCAAACTGATCTACATTAGAATCCATTCTCTAGTGGTTCTGATATGCTGAAAGGCCATTCAAACTGGTCTAGATTAGAATCCATTCTCTAGTGGTTCTGATATGCTTAAAGGCCATTCAAACTAATCTAGATTAGAATCCATTCTCTAGTGGGTTCTGATATGCTGAAAGGCCATTCAAACTGGTCTAGATTAGAATCCATTCTCTAGTGGGTTCTGATATGCTGAAAGGCCATTCAAACTGATCTAGATTAGAATCCATTCTCTAGTGGGTTCTGATATGCTGAAAGGCCATTCAAACTGATCTAGATTAGAATCCATTCTCTAGTGGTTCTGATATGCTGAAAGGCCATTCAAACTGATCTAGATTAGAATCCATCTTCCCCTTGTGCCCTAAACAACAGCCAACACTATTGTCCCCAGATGGTACTAGTTGGTCGGAACTTGGTCCCCAGATGGGACTTCCTGTTGATGCCAAATAAGGAGTTTCCTCTTGTGTCCCCACATTGATCACCTTCCCAGTCCCCACAATGTCATCTACCCCGATTTCAATGAATCAATTACATTTGAAGGGGTGTATTTATTATAGATGTTGTTTAAGATTTGTTGATATTTTCGTCTTGTCTCCAGGTTGTCAGGAAAGTGGTGTCCTCAGAATGTGGTGTGAGAACAGGTGTCCCCAGAATGTGGTGTGAGAACAGGTGTCCCCAGAATGTGGTGTGAGAACAGGTGTCCCCAGAATGTGGTGTGAGAACAGGTGTCCCCAGAATGTGGTGTGAGAACAGGTGTCCCCAGAATGTGGTGTGAGATCAGGTGTCCCCAGAATGTGGTGTGAGAACAGGTGTCCCCAGAATGTGGTGTGAGAACAGGTGTCCCCAGAATGTGGTGTGAGAACAGGTGTCCCCAGAATGTGATGTGAGAACAGGTTTCCCCAGAATGTGGTGTGAGATCAGGTGTCCCCAGAAGGTGATATAAACACGTGTGTGTGTCCTTTATTTTCCTCAGTGGGGAAAGAGAGAAATAAGACGAACGTCGTCCTGAATAATGTCTGCTGACTAATCCCTCTCTCCCTCTCTCTTTTGCTCTCCCTCCACAGCAACTCATATCTCTCAGAGAGTCACTGATGTCACCCAGCCCATCAGGGCTCAAAGGCCCCCAATTACCAAATATAAAGCAACTTCCACACATCCTTTGTCTCCACTCCCCCTCTCTCTCTTTCCCTCTGTTCTGACTCTCTCCCCTCCCTCCCTCTCTCTTTCCCTCTGTTCTGACTCTCTACCCTCCCTCTCTCTCTCTCTTTCCCTCTGTTCTGACTCTCTACCCTCCCACTATAGTATACACAGACTGGACAACAGGACAATGATCCTAAGCCCGGACTTGAACCCGATCGAACATCTCTGGAGAGACCTGAAAATAGCTGTGCAGCAACGCTCCCCATCCAACCTGACAGAGCTTGAGAGGATCTGCAGAGAAGAATGGGAGAAACTCCCCAAATACAGGTGTGCCAAGCTTGTAGCCTCATACCCAAGAAGACTCAAGGCTGTAATCGCTGCCAAAAGGTGCTTCAACAAAGTACTGAGTAAAGGGTCTGAATACTTATGTAAATGTGATATCTAAGTTTTTTTTAAATAAAAATGTGCACACATAAAATAAACAGTTTTTGCTTTGTAATTCTGGGTTATTGTGTGTAGATTGATGAGGGAAAAAAACAATGTAATCCATTTTAGAATAAGGCTGTAACGTGACAAAATGTGTAAAAAGTCAAGGGGTCTGAATACTTTCTGAATGAACTGTATATCAGTATATTAGACTCTCTCTCTCTCTGCAGTGATGTTGTTTTCATCACTTCTGGTTTAACACTGACATCAAGTGGTGATTGTCCAAACTACACCCTGTTAAGATATAAAGCGAGAGATGCAGAGAGAGAGAGAGCGAGCAGAGAAAAGAGAGAGCAGACCACAGAGAGAGAGCTGAGAGAGCAGAGCACAGAGAGAGAGCTGAGAGAGCAGACAGAAGAGAGAGGCAGAGAGAGAGAGCAGGTTGAGAGAGCAGAGAGAAGAGAGCAGAGCAGAGAGAGAGAGAGCAGAGAGCAGGGAAAAGAGAAAGCAGAGAAAAGAGAGAAAGCAGAGAGGGTGAGAGCAGAGAGAGAGCAGGCTGAGAGAGCAGAGAGAGAGGGTAGAGAGCAGATAACAGAAAGAGAGAGATCAGAGAGCGCAGCAGAGCAGAGAGAGCAGAGAACAGAGAGAGAGAGCAGAGAACAGAGAGAGAGCAGAGAAAGAGCAGCAGAGCAGAGAGAGAGCAGAGGGAGAGAGCAGAGAGGGAGAGAGAACAGAGAGCAGAAAGAGAGTAGAGAGAGAGAGAGAGAGCAGAGGGAGAGAGATAGCAGAGAGAGAGCGAGCAGAGACCAGGCTGAGAGAGCAGAGAGCAGAGCGAGAGAGGGAGAGAGCAGAGAGAAGAGCGAGGGCAGAGAGAGCAGAGAGCAGGCTGAGAGAGCAGAGAGAGCAGAGAGAGAGAGCGAGCAGAAAGCAGGCTGAGAAAGCAAAGAGAGAGTGAGAGAGCAGAGAGGGCAGAGAAGAGAGAGAACAGAGAGAGAGCAGAGAGCAGGCTGAGAGAGCAGAGCGAGAGAGGGAGAGAGCAGAGTGAGATAGCAGAGAGCAGAGAGAAGAGCGAGGGCAGAGAGAGCAGAGAGCGCGAGCAGGCTGAGAGAGCAGAGAGAGCAGAAAGCAAAGAGAGAGTGAGAGAGCAGAGAGCAAAGAGAGAAAGCAGAGAGAGAGAAAGCAGAGAGCAGAGAGGTCAGAGAGCGAGCAGAGAAAAGAGAGCAGAGAGAGCAGAGGGAGAGATAGATCAGAGAACAGAGAGAAAGCAGAGAGAGAGAGCAGAGCAAGAAGAGTAGAGAAAAGAGAGAGCAGAGAACATATAGAGAGCAGAGTGAGAGAGAAGAGAGGGAGAGAGAGCAGGGTGAGAGAGAGACAGCAGAGGGAGAGAGCTGAGAGCAGAGAGAGCTGAGCGAGCTGAGCACAGAGAAAGCATAGAGATAGAGCAGAGAGAGAGAGGGGAGATGGCAGAGTGAGAGAGAGCAGAGACCAGAGAGAGAGCAGAGAAGGCAGAGAGAGAGCAGAGAGAGAAGAGGGCAGAGAGAGCAGAGGGAGAGAGAGAGCAGAGAACAGAGAGCAGAGAAAAGAGAGAGCAGGCTGAGAGCAGGCTGAGAGAGCAGAGGGAGAGAGAGCAGAGAGAGAGAGCAGAGAGAGAGCAGAGAACAGAGAGAGAGCAGGCTGAGAAAGCAAGGAGAGAGCAGAGAGAGAAGAGAGCGCGAGCAGAGAGCAGGCTGAGAGAGCAGAGAGAGAGAGCGAGCAGAAAGCAAAGAGAGAGTGAGAGAGCAGAGAGAGCAGAGGGCAAAGAGAGAGAGCAGAGAGAGAGAGAGCAGAGAGCTCAGAGATCGAGCAGAGAAAAGAGAGCAGAGGGAGAGATAGATCAGAGAACAGAGAGAGAGCAGAGAGAGAGAGCAGAGCAAGAAGAGTAGAGAAGAGAGAGCAGAGAACATATAGAGAGCAGAGTGAGAGAGAAGAGAGGGAGAGAGAGAGAGAGCAGAGAGACAGCAGAGAGAGCAGAAGGAGCGAGCTGAGAGCAGAGAGCTGAGCGAGCAGAGCACAGAGAGAGCATAGAGAGAGAGAGCAGAGAGTAGGCTGAGAGAGCAGAGAGAGAGGGGAGAGGGCAGAGTGAGAGAGAGAGCAGAGGGAGAGAGAGAGCAGAGACCAGAGAGAGAAGAGGGCAGAGAGAGCAGAGGGAGAGAGAGAGCAGAGAACAGAGAGAGAGAGCAGGCTGAGAAAGCAAAGAGAGTGAGAGAGCATAGAGTGAGAGCAGAGAGAGAGCAGAGAAAAGAGAGAGCAGAAGAGCAGAGGGAGAGAGAGAGCAGAGAGAGCAGGCTGAGAGAGCAGAGAGGGAGAGAGAGCAGAGAGAGAGAGAGAGCAGGCTGAGAGAGCAGAGAGCAGAGAGAGAGCAGGCTGAGAGAGCAGAGGGAGAGAGAGAGCAGAGAACAGAGAGCAGGCTGAGAGAGCAGAGAGAGAGAGAGCAGAGAACAGAGAGAGAGAGCAGGCTGAGAAAGCAAAGAGAGAGCAGAGAGAAGAGAGAGGGCAGAGAGAGCAGAGGGAGAGAGAGCAGAGAACAGAGAGAGCAGAGAGAGAGAAAAGAGAGGGCAGAGAGAGCAGAGGATAGAGAGAGCAGAGATAGACAGCAGAGAGAGCAGAGAGACAGCAGAGAGAGAGCAGAGAGAGAGAGCAGAGTGAGAGAGAACAGAGAAGGCAGAGAGAGAGCAGAGAGAGAGAGAGCAGAGAGAGAACAGAGAGTGCTGAGAGAGAAGAGAGAGCAGAGAGAGCGAGAGCAGAGAGAGAGAAAGCAGAGAGAAAGAGCAGAGAGAGAGCAGAAGGCTGAGCGAGCTGAGCACAGAGAGAGCATAGAGAGAGAGCAGAGAGAGGGGAGAGGGCAGAGTGAGAGAGAGAGCAGAGACCAGAGAGAGAGCAGAGAGAGAAGAGGGCAGAGAGAGAACAGAGAGCAGAGAGAGAGAGAGCAGGCTGAGAAAGCAAAGAGAGAGTGAGAGCATAGAGAGCAGAGAGAGAGCAGAGAAAAAAAGAGAGCAGAGAGAGCAGGCTGAGAGCAGGCTGAGAGAGCAGAGGGAGAGAGAGCAGAGAGAGAGAGCAGGCTGAGAGAGCAGAGAGAGAGAGAGAGCAGAGAACAGAGAGAGAGCAGGCTGAGAAAGCAAAGAGAGAGCAGAGAGAAGAGAGAGGGCAGAGAGAAGAGAGGGCAGAGAGAGCAGAGAAAAGAGAGAGAGCAGAGAGAACAGAGCAGAAAGAGCAGAGATAGACAGCAGAGAGACAGCAGAGAGTGAGAGAGAACAGAGAGGGCAGAGAGAGAACAGAGAGTGCTGAGAGAGAGCAAGAGCAGAGAGAGCAAGCAGAGAGAGCAGAGCATAGAGCAGAGCATAGAGAGCATAGAGAAAAGTGAGAGCAGAGAGAGAGAGCAGAGAGATAGCAGGGAGAGCAGAGCAGAGAACAGAGAGAGAGAGAGCAGAGGGAGAGACAGAGAGCAGAGGGAGAGTAGAGAGAGCAGAGAGAGAGCAGAGAACAGAGAGAGCAGAGAGTGCTGAGAGAGCAATAGAGAGCAGAGAGAAGCAGAGAAAAGAGAGAACAGCAGAGCAGACAGAGAGCAGGCTGAGAGAGGAGAGAGCAGAGAGAAGAGAGAGCAATAGAGAGCAGAGAGAAGAGAGAGGGCAGAGAGAAGAGAGCAGGCTGAGAAATAAAAGAGAGTGAGAGAGCATAGAGTGAGACAGCAGAGAGCAGAGAGAACAGCAGAGCGAGCAAAGAGCAGAGAGAGCAGATAGCAGGCTGAGAGAGAAGAGAGAGAGCAGAGAGATAGAGCAGAGGGGGAGAGAGCAGAGAGAGAGCAGAGAGAGGGCAGAGGGAGAGAGAACTATGTTGCTATAGTAACCCTGCATCACAACACTCTGTTGCTATAGTAACCCTGCATCACAACACTCTGTTGTACAATTTGTTGAATTCAATTTCACATATTTAATTGTTTTGTATTTCATTTCATATTTGTTTCATGTTTCAACCAGTCGCAGGTTAACGTCAACCTGACAGAGGAAACGTAACATCAATAACCAAACTGTTTTCACAATTAACATGCTTTTCTTGTTTCAAGTATGTTTTATTATGAAAAGTACAATATATCCTTGTATACTTGTACAACTATGGAGCGTATGTCCATATATAATTATACAATTTGTTATTCAACATAAAAGACAACAAATGATCACATTGGTATTTTAACGGTGTTATTGTCACAATTATAAGAAGACACACATGTGTGTGTGTGTGTGTCCTGTGTGTGTGTGTGTCCTGTGTGTGTGTGTGTCCAGTGTGTGTGTGTCCAGTGTGTGTGTGTGTGTGTGTGTGTGTGTATCACTGACAGAGGGACACTGAGTCGCCAAAATAATAAACCCTAAACCCTGGATAGAGGGGCTCAGTGAATGTGGAGGTGAATGTGATCAGGTGGGTCAGTGTGTCAGAGGAGGCTCTATAGAAGGACAGAGTGCCGGCTGGCCAGTCCAGATACACTCCTACTCTGTGGGAGCTGGAGGAGGGGACGTCTATGGTAGTGGAATGATTATTGTGACAGGCTCTGTAACTGATGTCAGAACAGAACAGACTCCAGGACTTGTCATTGTATCCAAGACAACAGTCATTAACCCTTCCTCTCCTCCTGATTCCTTTATATGTCACTCCTATATTAGCCCCCCCAATACCACTCCACTCTGCCTCCCAGTAACAGCGCCCAGTCAGACCCTCTCTACACAGCACCTGTCCACAGTCCTCAAATCTCTCTGGGTGATCAGGATATGGCTGCTCCTCTTTCCTCCATGTCACCTTTCTGTTCTCCTCAGACAGAGAGAGGTGTCTGTTTACTGTGTTTAGGTCCAGTGTGAGATCACAGACATCTGATGGATGAAACCAGACACAATATTAGAAATCATCATCATTCACATTAGAATGTTAACTCACTTTTCACTAATTCATTTAATGTAGATGTTTCTAGGTACCAAAAGGAGAAGTTAAGGTAACTTGAGACTTGTTGAATGATCATATGTTATACTGTATGGTAATATAAAACACACTAATTCACATTAATTACACACACACACACACACACACACACACACACACACACACACACACACACACACACACACACACACACACACACACACACACACACACACACACACACACACACACACACACACACACACACACACACATTGTCAAAGCAACTCTTTGTAAACGTTGGTGTCCCTGATTTCTGCTTCTGTAGAACTACAGCTGATATTTAATATGACCAAGTAAGTAATGATGGTGGTCTTTGACTTTGACTTAACTTGAATTAAGACTTATTCTTAGTCATATTCTTCACAGCAGTCAACACTCACATTTTCTAGGCCCAGGTTTCATTGTGTTCTCTCCACCATGTTCCACACTGTAGCGGTAAGCAGAAGAACAGACAGTCATTGAGGGATACACCTGAACACACACACACACACACACACACACACACACACACACACACACACACACACACACACACACACAGGACACACACACACACACACACACAGGACACACACACACACACACACTCTATCCAGGGTTTGGGGTTTGGGATGATGGCGACTCAGTGTCCCTTTGTCAGTGATACACACACTCGATTCACACACACACACTGGACTCACAGCATATAACATTTGTCCAATGTCCAGTGTTTGTGTGTGTGTCCAATGTGGGGTTAGGGTTGGACACTGGACACACCCTCGACACAGACAGGAAAGACACACACACAGGACAGACACACACACAGATTGGACACACACACAGATTGGACACACACACACACTGGACACACACAGTCAGCATATAACTTTGTCCAAGTGGTGGTCAGAATGTTAGTCTTAACTAGCCTGATAAGTCAAACATGTCTGATATGAACATTGACATAAACCCTCTACATACTTGAGTTTCTCCAGTCTGCAGTTTGGATCCTCCAGTCCAGCAGAGAGCAGTCTTACTCCTGAGCCTCCTGGGTGATTGTAGCTCAGGTCCAGCTCTCTCAGGTGTGAGGGGTTTGACCTCAGAGCTGAGACCAGAGAAGCACAGCCTTCCTCTGTGACTAGACAGCCTGACAGCCTGCAAAGAGTCAAATCATATTAAAACCACACTGATATTCTTTGGTGGTGAAAATAGTGGCAGTATATATTTTTAACATATTCAGATATATCTGTGTCCTGAATCCTGCCACATCTATTCATAAATGAATGTGTCATTATTAGAAATGACAAATTATCAAAGTATTGACTGCAGATAGAAGAATGTACAGTACAAATATTTGAGTAGACTGACCAGACCAGTTTAAAAAGCAGTATCAGTCAAAAGACAGACAGTGAGGTATCAGATTTAGATTGTATTGAGTAAACAGTCCACATCATATCTATTTTGACAGTGAAGCTAACATTTTAAATGTGGCTCTATACTCCAGCATTTTGGATTTCAGATCAAATGTTTCATATGAGGTGACAGTATATAATGTCACCTTTTATTTGAGGGTATTTTAATACATATCTGTTTCACCATTTAGAAATGAAAGCACTTTATATATCTAGTCCCCCCATACTTTGATCATTTGAAGAAGTCGTAAATATTCTGATCAATTTACTTATAGTGTATTAAAGTAGTCAAAAGTGAAGTATTTGGTTCCAAACTCATTGGTTGCATTTGCAGTTTGTTTTGGTTGTGTTTTGGGTTGTGTTTTGCCCAATAGTAACTGAACTGTGGATGATGACTGGAGTAATTTTCTGTCAAAGGGAGTAGATAACATGTTTCTAAACAATACTAAATTAATCCTGATTATGCCTTGATTAATACAAATCATAAATAAATAATGAATAATAACACTAAGAGTTGGTTTGAACAGATCTGAATCAGGAAACTAAGAGTTGGTTTAAACAGATCTGAATCAGGAAACTAAGAGTTGGTTTAAACAGATCTGAATCAGGAAACTAAGAGTTGGTTTAAACAGATCTGAATCAGGAAACTAAGAGTTGGTTTAAACAGATCTGAATCTGTTTAAAGATAGAACTGCCAAATGGGGTGGAGTTGAAATCTACTGTAGAGATAGCCTGCAGAGTTCTGTCCTACTATCCAGGTCTGTACCCAAACAATTCGAGCTTCTACTTTTAAAAATCCACCTTTCCAGAAACAAGTCTCTCACCGCCGCTGCTTGCTATAGACCACCCTCTGCCCCCAGCTGTGCCCTGGACACCATATGTGAACTGATTGCCCCCCATCTATCTTCAGAGCTCGTGCTGCTAGGTGACCTAAACTGGGACATGCTTAACACCCCGGCCATCCTACAATCTAAGCTTGATGCCCTCAATCTCTCACAAATTGTCAATGAACCCACCAGGTACAACCCCAAATCTGTAAACACGGGCACCCTCAACGATATCATCCTAACCAACTTGCCCTCCAAATACACCTCTGCTGTTTTCAACCAAGATCTCAGCGATCACTGCCTCATTGCCTGCATCCGTAATGGGTCTGCGGTCAAACAACCACCCCTCATCACTATCAAACGCTCCCTAAAACACTTCAGCGAGCAGGCCTTCCTAATCGACCTGGCCCGGGTATCCTGGAAGGATATTGACCTCCTCCCGTCAGTAGAGGACGCCTGGTCATTCTTTAAAAGTGCCTTCCTCACCATCTTAAATAAGCATGCCCCTTTCAAAAAATGTAGAACCAGGAACAGATATAGCCCTTGGTTCTCTCCAGACCTGACTGCCCTTAACCAACACAAAAACATCCTGTGGCATTCTGCATTAGCATCGAATAGCCCCCGTGATATGCAACTTTTCAAGGAAGTCAGGAACAAATATACACAGGCAGTTAGGAAAGCTAAGGCTAGCTTTTTCAAGCAGAAATTTGCATCCTGTAGCACAAACTCAAAAAAAGTTCTGGGACACTGTAAAGTCCATGGAGAATAAGAGCACCTCCTCCGAGCTGCCCACTGCACTGAGGCTAGGAAACACTGTCACCACCAATAAATCCACTATAATTGAGAATTTCAACAATCATTTTTCTACGGCTGGCCATGCTTTCCACCTGGCTAACCCTACCCCGGTCAACAGCCCTGCACTCCCCACAGCAACACGCCCAAACCTCCCCTATTTCTCCTTCATCCAAATCCAGTCAGCTGATATTCTGAAAGAGCTGCAAAATCTGGACCCCTACAAATCAGCCGGGCTAGACAATCTGGACCCTCTCTTTCTAAAATGATCTGCTGAAATTGTTGCAACCACAACTACTAGCCTGTTCAACCTCTCTTTCGTATCGTCTGAGATTCCCAAAGATTGGAAAGCTGCCGCAGTCATCCCCGTCTTCAAAGGGAGAGACACTCTAGACCCAAACTGCTACAGACCTATTATTATCCTGCCCTGCCTCTCTAAGGTCTTCGAAAGCCAAGTTAATAAACAGATTACCGACCGCTTTGAATCTCACCGTACCTTTTCCGCTATGCAATCTGGTTTCAGAGCTGGTCATGGGGGCACCTCAGCCACGCTCAAGGTCCTAAACGATATCATAACCGCCATCGATAAGAGACATTACTGTGCAGCCGTATTCATCGACCTGGCTAAGGCTTTCGACTCTGTCAATCATCACATTCTTATTGGCAGACTCAACAGCCTTGGTTTCTCAAATGATTGCCTCGCCTGGTACACCAACTACTTCTCTGATAGAGTTCAGTGTGTCAAATCGGAGGGCCTGTTGTCCGGACCTCTTGCAGTCTCTATGGGGATGCCACAGGGTTCAATTCTCGGGCCGTCTCTCTTCTCTGTATACATCAATGATGTCGCTCTCGCTGCTGGTGATTCTCTGATCCACCTCTACGCAGACGACACCATTCTGTATACTTCTGGCCAACTGATCACTGCCCGCACCCGCCCGACCGTCCAGCATCACTACTCTGGACTGCTCTGACTTAGAATATGTGGACAACTACAAAGACCTAGGTTTTTGGTTAGACTGTAAACTCTCCTTCCAGCCTCACATTAAGCATCTCCATTCCAAAATTAAATCTAGAATCGGCTTCCTATTTCGCAACAAAGCATCCTTCACTCATGCAGCCAAACATACTCTCGTAAAACTGACCATCCTACCGATCCTCGACTTCGGCGATGTCATCTATAAAATAGCCTCCAACACTCTGCTCAACAAATTGGATGCAGTTTATCACAGTGCCATCCGTTTTGTCACCAAAGCCCCATATATTACCCACCACTGCGACCTATGCGTACAGGTCTCGTTGGCTGGCCATTGCTTCATACTCGTCGCCAAACCCACTGGCTCCAGGTCATCTACAAGTCTCTGCTAGGTAAAGCCCCGCCTTATGTCAGCTCACTGGTCACCATAGCAGCACCCACTACAGCAGGTATTTTTCACTGGTCACCCCCAAAGCCAATTCCTCATTTGGCCACCTCTCCTTCCAGTTCTCTGCTGCCAATGACTGGAACAAACTGCGGAAATCTCTGAAGCTGGAGACTCATAACTCCCTCCCTAGCTTTAAGCACCAGCTCCCAGAGCAGCTCACAGATCACTGCACCTGTACATAGCCCATCTGTAAATAGCCCATCTATCTACCTCATCCCCATACTGTATTTATTTATTTATCTTGCTCCTTTGCACCCCAGTATCTCTACTTGCACATTCATCTTCTGTACATCTACCATTCCAGTGTTTAATTGCTATAATGTAATTACTTCGCCACAATGTCCTATTTATTGCCTTAACTCCCTTATCTTACATCATTTGCACTCACTGTATATAGACTTTTTGTTTTCTTTTGTTCTACTGTATTATTGACTATGTTTTGTTTATTCCATGTGTAACTCTGTGTTGTTGTATGTGTCGAATTGCTATGCTTTATCTTGGCCAGGTCGCAGTTGCAAATGAGAATTTGTTCTCAACTAGCTTACCTGGTTAAATAAAGGTGAAATTTTATATATATATTTTTTAAATACAATGAGTGAGAAAGTTAGAGGCTACAACAAAACATGCTAACCTCTCACCATTACCAAAAACAGAGGCTACAACAAAACATGCTAACCTCTCACCCTTACCAATAACAGAGAATACAACAAAACATGCTAACCTCTCACCATTACCAATAACAGAGGCTACAACAAAACATGCTAACCTCTCACCATTACCAATAACAGAGGCTACAACAAAACATGCTAACCTCTCACCATTACCAATAACAGAGGCTACAACAAAACATGCTAACCTCTCACCATTACCAATAACAAAGCTCCACAGCGGAGATTGGAGTATCTGTCCATAGGACCACTTTAAAAAATAAGCGTTCGCCAAAAGGCATGTGGGAGACTCCCCAAACATATGGAAGAAGGTACTCTGGTCAGATGATACTAAAATTTAGCTTTATGGCCATCAAGGGAAACGCTATGTCTGGCGCAGACCCAACACCTCTCATCACCCCGAGAACACCATCCCCACAGTGAAGCATGGTGGTTGCAGCATCATGCTGTGGGGATGTTTTTCATCGGCAGGGACTGGGAAACTGGTCAGAATTTAAGGAATGATGGATGGCGCTAAATACAGGGAAATTATGGAGGGATACCTGTTTCAGTCTTCCAGAGATTTTGAGACTGCTAAAGCAACACTCGAGTGGTTAAAAGGGAAAAATGTAAATGTCTTGGAATGGTCAAGTTAAAGCATAGACCTCAATCCAATTGAGAATCTGTGGAATGACTTTCAGATTGTGGTACACCAGCGGAGCCCATCCAACTTGAAGGAGCTGGAGCAGTTTTGCCTTGAAGAATGGTCAAACATCCCAGTGGCTAAATGTGCCAAGCTTATAGAGACAAACCCCAAGAGACTTGCAGCTGTAATTGCTGCAAAAGGTGGCTTTACAAAGTATTGACTTTGGGGGGGGGGGGGGGGGGGGGTGAATAGTTATGCACACTCAAGTAATTTTCTTTTTTATTTATTGGTTGTTTAACAATAAAAAATATTTTGCATCTTCAAAGTGGTAGGCATGTTGTGTAAATCAAACATCTATTTTAATTACAGGTTTTTAGGCAACAAAATAGGAAAAATGCCAAGGGGGTGAAAACTTTTGCAAGCCACTGTACATACATAAATATGT
Organism: Salvelinus namaycush; assembly: GCF_016432855.1. Lineage (NCBI taxonomy): Eukaryota > Metazoa > Chordata > Actinopteri > Salmoniformes > Salmonidae > Salvelinus > Salvelinus namaycush. The sequence continues at coordinate 248,517 of NW_024057809.1, read as the reverse complement.
ATGTGAAAGGTGACATTCTGTACTGTCATCTAATACGAAACATTATATCTCAAATCCAACATGATGGGGCATAACACCAAATGTAAAACTGTAAGCTTTACTGTCCAAACACATATGGTGTGGACTATGTGTGCCTGGTAAACACATGTGGATCTGGTGAACAGTTATCACTTGTTGACCAACTACAGGAATACTGACCTCAGAGTCTCCAGTTTACAGTGGGGATTCCCCAGTCCAGCAGAGAGCAGCTTCACTCCTGAATCCTTCAGGTCATTGTTACTCAGATCCAGCTCTCTCAGGTGTGAGGGGTTTGAACTGAGAACTGAGACCAGAGAAGCACAGCCTTCCTCTGTGACTCCACAGCCTGACAGCCTGACAAAGAGATCATCATGACTTCAAAAACACTGTTAATTTAACACCAGTAGTGTAGAAGAACAATGGCAGATGCATTTAGTTAATTCTCCCAAACAACATAAAGATTAATCTTCTGTCTTCTAGAACTATATGGTCATTTTGTTAAACTAATGTGAACATCAATGCATTGATTCAGTATGTTATTCAATATAATATTATATACATATTATAATACATCATTTTCTCTAAACTGGATATTGCTTCCTGATGATTAGTTCTTATATGTTATTTTATTTACTCACAGAGCAGCTCTGGAGGCTTTGACCACTGGCAGCAGTCTCAGAAGACCTTCCTCTGATCTGGAGTATTTCTTCAGGTCAAACACATCCAGCTCCTTTTCTGAAGTCAGCAACACAAAGACCAGAGCTGACCACTGTGCAGGTGACAGGTTGGGTTTTGAGAGACTTCCTGAGCTCAGGTAGCTTTGGATCTCCTCCACTAGAGAATGGTCATTCAGTTCATTCAGACAGTGGAACAGATTGATGCTCCTCTCTGGAGAGAGATTCTCCCCGATCTTCTCCTTGATGTACTTGACTGTTTCTTCATGGCTCTGTGAGCTGCTTCTTGTCTTTGTCAGTAGACCTCGTAAGTACTTCTGATTGGACTCCAGTGAGAGGCCCAGAAGGAAGCGGAGGAAAAGGTCCAGGTTTCCCATCTCACTTTGTAAGGCTTTATCCACTGCATTCTTGTAGAAAGTAACTTCAGACTTGTTGTTTGTTTGCAGTTTGTCCATTAGATTCTCATTGTTGTTGATGAATGAGAGGAACACATATACAGCAGCCAGAAACTCCTGAATGCTCAGATGAACAAAGCAGTACACCTTGTCCTGGTACAGCACACATTCCTCTTTAAAGAGCTGTGTGCACAATCCTGAGTAGACAGAGGCTTCACTGACATCAATGCCAGCCTCTTTCAGGTCTCCTTCATAGAAAATCAGATTGCCATTCACAAGCTGTTGAAAAGCCAGTTTTCCCAGTGACAGAATGCTCTCTTTATTCCAGTTTGGACCTGTCTCTTCTTTCCCAAGATACTTTTCATTCTTCTGTTTGGTATGAAACTCCACAAGGTGTGTGTACATCTCAGTCAGAGTCTTGGGCATCTCTTCTCTCTTATGTTTCAGCATGTGTTCAAGGACTATTGCAGAAATCCAACAGAAGACTGGAATGTGGCACATGATGTGGAGGCTCCTTGATGTCTTTATGTGTGAGACGATTCTGCTGGCCAGGTCCTCATCATTGAATCTCTTCCTGAAGTACTCCTCCTTCTGTGGGTCATTGAACCCTCGTACCTCTGTTACCTGGTCAACACAGACTGAAGGGATCTTATTGGTTGCTGCAGGTCGGGTAGTTATCCAGAGGAGAGCAGAGGGAAGCAGATTTCCCTTGATGAGATTTGTCAGCAGAACATCCACTGAGGTTGACTCTGTGACATCCCAACAGATCTTGTTCTTCTGGAAGTCTAGGGGCAGTCGGCACTCATCCAGACCATCAAAGATGAACAGAACTTTGTACTTGTCGTAGTTGGAGATTCCTGATTGTTTGGTTTCCATTGAGAAGTGATTGAGAAGTTTAATGAAAGTGTGTTTGTCCCCTTTCATCAAATTCAGCTCCCGAAACGGGAATGAAAATACAAATTGGACATCCTGATTTGCTTTTCCTTCAGCCCAATCCAGAATGAACTTCTGCACAGAGACTGTTTTTCCAATGCCAGCAACTCCCTTTGTCAGCACAGTTCTGATAGGTTTGTCTTGTCCAGTTAAGGGTGTGAAGATGTCGTTACATTTGATTGCAGTCTCTGGTCTTGCTTGTTTCCTGGTTGTTGTCTCAATCTGTCTCAGCTCATGTTCATTATTGACCTCTCCTGTTCCACCCTCTGTGATGTAGAGCTCTGTGTAGATCTTATTGAGAAGTGTTGGGTTTCCTTGTTTAGCGATCCCCTCAAATACACATTGAAACTTCTTCTTTAAATTAGATTTGAGTTCACGTTGGCAAATCACAGCAAGCTCATCTGAATGAAGAAATGTTTTTATGTTTTAATGCCTACAGTATTGTAGGACTGTTATAAAGTTTTAAATTGCAATACTTTATTCTGTTAACTGACTGTATAAATGTGTAAATGTTTTCATAATGCATTACAGACTGGTGTGACTGATTATATTATTATTGGTATTATTGATGGTATTATTAATGTTGTCTCTCTCTCTAAATTAATCACCACAACACATCCCTGCTGCTACTTGATGAGGTCACTAGGTGTTGTGCTAAGGCTAGAGGTCGACCGATTAATCGGAATGTTTTCATAACGAAAATCTGTATTTTTTGACATTTTTGCAGATGTTTTTCTATTTTTTTTTTTACACCTTTATTTAGCTAGGCAAGTCAGTTAAGAACACATTCTTATTTTCAATGACGGCCTAGAAACGGTGGGTTAACTGCCTCGTTCAGGGGCAGAATGACAGATTTTCACCTTGTCAGCTCGGGGGATCCAATCTTGCAACCTTACAACTAGTCCAACGCAATAACGACCTGCCTCTCTCTCGTTGCACTCCACAAGGAGACTGCCTGTTACGCAGTAAGCCAAGGTAAGTTGCTAGCTAGCATTAAACTTATCTTATAAAAAACAATCAATCAACCATAACCACTAGTTAACTACACATGGTTGATGATATTACTAGATATTATCTAGCGTGTCCTGCTAGATAATATATATAATCTGACTGAGCATACAGGCATACAAGTATCTAAGTATCTGACTGAGCGATGGTAGGCAGAAGCAGGCGCGTAAACATTCATTCAAACAGCACTTTCGTGCGTTTTGCCAGCAGCTCTTCGTTGTGCGTCAAGCATTGCGCTGTTTATGACTTCAAGCCTATCAACTCCCGAGATGAGGCTGGTGTAACCGAAGTGAAATGGCTGGCTAGTTAACGCGCGCTAATAGCGTTTCAAACGTCACTCGCTCTGAGACTTGGAGTGGTTGTTCCCCTTGCTCTGCATGGGTAACGCTGCTTCAAGGGTGGCTGTTGTCGTTGTGTTCCTGGTTCAAGCCCAGGGAGGAGCGAGGAGAGGCACGGAAGCTATACTGTTACACTGGCAATACTAAAGTGCCTATAAGAACATCCAATAGTCAAAGGTTAATGAAATACAAATGGTATAGAGGGAAATAGTCCTATAATTCCTATAATAACTACAACCTAAAACTTCTTGTCTGGGAATATTGAAGACTCATGTTAAAAGGAACCACCAGCTTTCATATGTTCTCATGTTCTGAGCAAGGAACTTAAACGTTAGCTTTCTTACATGGCACATATTGCACTTTTACTTTCTTCTCCAACACTTTGTTTTTGCAATATTTCAACCAAATTGAACATGTTTCATTATTTACTTGAGGCAAGATTGATTTTTATTGATGTATTATATTAAGTTAAAATAAGTGTTCATTCAGTATTGTTGTAATTGTCATTATTACAAATACATTTTTTTTTTTTTTTTTTTTTTAAATTTTTTTTTTTTAAATTGGCCGATTAATCGGTATCGGCTTTTTTGGTCGTCCAATAATCGGTATCGGTATCTGCGTTGAAAAATCATAATCGGTCGACCTCTAGTTAAGGCTGCTACAATATCATTGAGTTACACAGCTACTTTAGCTGTACTTTAGCTACAGCTTTTAAATGTTATAAAACAGCATTCAACATGAGGCAGACAGATCTTACATTTCTCCAGTGTGTCAGCAAGCTCCTTCTGGTTCATTTTCCTCAGGACGTGCAGTGTGATCTTCAGAGCCCCCTCTCTGGCACTGCTCTCCTGCTTCTCATCTTCAGTGTCCACCACTTCCTTATCCTGCTTCTGACTCTCAAAGCCTTCTGGGAGTTCTGGACTAAGAATCCTCTTGAACATCTTCAGCTCCTTCTTCACAAATGTCATAATTTTCTCTTCAAGCAACTGAAATAAATCAAGTAAATAAGTTAAGCAAGAGACAAAATGCTTTCTCATTAACACATTAATGAATGATTGACAGATCAACTTTACTTGAGGTAAACAAAAACAAATGTACATAACAGGACCACATACTCTGAATATGGAGGCCAGGTCTGTTTGATGACTCTGGGAAGACTGACCACTGAGAATCTCTAACTCTGATCTCTCCTGTTGGTTTCTGTGGACAAAACATGAGATTACTCCTCATCCAAGGTGCACACACACACACACACACACACACACACACACACACACACACACACACACACACACACACACACACACACACACACACACACACACACACACACACACACACAGGGAGGGAATGTTGCGTTTGTTTAATATTGTTTCAGAACTATGAAAATGGACAAAAGGATTAGCCTATGGATTATGAAAACAACAAAAAGAAATGGGAAAATGGGAGAGGAGAAATGACTAGAGACAGTGTTGTTTAACTCACTGACCATGACCCATGAGTTCTTCTTACCTTTGTTCAGTAGAAAAGTCTCCCTCTCTAAAGTTTATAGGTTGAAACATAGACTTGTCACTCTTCATGGACACACAGCTGGGTACAGGGGAGGCTGTTCTCTCCTGCTTGATTGGGCTTCAACACAACAGAGACAAACATTACATCTCTCATCTACTCTGAGCTCAGATGGGGAAACATCAGAAGAGTTTCATTCCAAAAAGCTATATATCCATTTTCAGAAATGTTCGTAAATTAGCTTTTTTTGATTAAAGAAGTTATGTTTATGTTAAGTTATGTTTTTTTGCTAAATGAGGAGATGGCACGTGGGTACCTGCTTCTATAAACCAATGAGGAGATGGCACGTGGATACCTGCTTCTATAACCAATGAGGAGATGGCACGTGGGTACCTGCTTCTATAACCAATGAGGAGATGGCACGTGGGTACCTGCTTCTATTAACCAATGAGGAGAAGCGCGAACTGCGTCACAAATAGATCTGACTTCTAGACGCTCGTTGGCGCGTGCGAGCAGTGTCATTTTTAATAACGAAATTAATTTAGCGACGCGAGCGTTGTAGTCAGCCTGTTAGCCCCGCTAAAAGGCTGGTGTCGTTACTCTGCCTTCTCCGGGGGCATGTTGAGGTAAATTTACTAACCGGGAGGGTTGAATTATGTAATTTATTGGTGGGCTGGAAGACGCACTCTCGAGGTAGTTTACTCACAATATCAGATATTAAGATGTTTTTTTATAATGAATGTTTACTGAGGTTGAGGCTCTGACTAGTGATTATTTACCCGGTGTTCAATACCTGCTATTGAGGCGCCCTGAAAATAATATTCAAAAGATTGGTCCATGGACACAGAGGGGTTAAACACTAAAGTTACCGTCCATCTAGTGAAGAGAGGAGAACCGGACAGAGGTAGCCAGCATCCGTCAACGAGAGAGGGAGGATAGGATAACTAGGATGCTGCTGGTAGAGTAGCTAGCTAGCTTACCTAGCTGTACCGTCTAGCTAGCAGGTCGTTCGTCTGTCCCTCGTCTCGATGATGAATCCGGTGAACCACAAAATGAAACAAGGATAGAGAGTGAAAAGGATCTGGCTACACTCATACTGTCCCTGACCGTAAAGAAAAAAGCAAATTGAACACTGAATTTCGGTGTCTCAACACTGTAGTGAACTCCGTCGTTATTCCCCAAGATCTCCTCAGACAACTCTGCGCGTAACCGGACAATATGCTTGGCGCCACACCGAACGGGGACGCGGACAGATCTGTACGGGGACGCGGACATTTCCAGGACGCGGACATGAGCAGTGCAACACAATCAACTAAATCCAGTCTTTACATTAGTAGTATTCATTTTTTATTAAACAAACATTCTATGTTTTTTTATAACAACATGTTGAGAACTGGGCCCATATCGCCAAAGTGTCTCAGAGTAGAAAATTGGTCGTATAAGTGCTGAGAATAAAGACATTTTACACTTATGGGTATAAATTAAAGCTATGCATGAAGTCTCTAGTCCCATCTAGTCGGCAGATATTTAGGACACCTGGTGAGCTGTCCTAAGTAGTTAAGAGTTCACAGCAGGTGTCTTGATAATACTATTGAATAATGCAGTTAGTCAGTGGTTCCTGAGCCACATGTAATTGCTTTGTAGTATATAAAAATGTTTTGATATTTCTACATGATCAATCCATAAATAATATAGACCTACATGCAACAGTGTGTCTTGTGCTTTTGACAATGATTTATGTATAATATTTATGTATAACAAGTGATGCCATGTATGTCTCTCAAGCATTTTGTCTTAATTTTGGCAGATTAACTCATGTTTATTTCTGAAGATTAACTCAGGTTTTCACCCAGCGGCTAAGGAGTTGGAGCTGTGGCAGGAGTTGGACCTGTGGCTGAAAGGTGGCTGGTTTGAATCCCGGGTCCGGGCGCTGGAAAAAACAGGCGGAATTGATCTGACCACTGGAGGCCTGCTACATCCTCAAAACATGAACCTTTCATTGATCAGAACTCTAGAGGTTCTTCTTCACTGAACCCAAAAATATATATACCTTTTATTGGTTCCATATATTAAGGAAGTGATAGAAGCCTTTTGGGTTCTATAAGGAACCTTCTTTTCTAAGAGTGTATAATAAACACGTTTTTCTTTTGATTATTTAATTATCTACATCATGTTATTTCAAGTTCTCCCTTTGGAGCGCAGATTCACGTTGTTAAATAATAATCTTAAATTGGGCATGGCTATAAATTGGGCAATTGAAGGTATCTAGGGCATAATATGTGTTTGATGAAAATGAACATTGTATGCAACGTTGTAGGCAACATTATTGGCAAGGGACTTGATGCCTACTATGCCAAAGCTATTTAGAGTTGTTAAACGGGTGTGAATAGTGTGTTGATATAACGGTAATATTGTAAAATTCTGCTTGTAACAACAATCAGAATTGGTAAAACAATATGCATTCCATTATATTAGGCAATAATTAAGAGCAGGCAAAGTGGTCGTGTCATGTGAAAATTCTATCAAATGTCTTACATTGCAACGAGTACAGTCAGGGTGCCGCGGAACCCCTGCAGTACCTCTACAGACCCCGGATTGAGAACCCATGCAGTACCTCCACAGACCCCGGATTGAGAACCCCTGCAGTACCTCCACAGACCCCGGATTGAGAACCCGTGCAGTACCTCCACAGACCCCGGATTGAGAACCCCTGATTTAGCAGAAGCTCTTATCCAGAGTGATTTACAGTAAGTGCATTCATCTTAAGATAGCTATTTATTTTGGAAATTAACTTAATTAATTATTCATAAAATTGTCATCTCACCTCTTAGCTTTGGTGTCATGTCCCCCAGAGAGATGCATTTTAGAGGCAGGGCCCCCCTCCTCTCTCTCCCCAGAGAGACTCATTTTAGAGCACTGACCCCTAAACAGAGATCCAGCATGTTAGTTGTGGTTAACACAGTGACAACTAAACAGAGATCCAGCATGTTAGTTGTGGGTCAACTAATTCTTGATTGGCCATTGTTCTTATTTATTCATTATCTCATTGAGAAATAAAACATTTACTAACAGACATAAAAACAGTCAGGTGATTTAAAGCAATCACATGAATATGTAGTTGTGACATCTCTTCTCCATGGTAACTGTTAAGGTAGTTATAGACAGTGCAGCAACACAAGGCCATGACTCACACTTATTTGCATTAATTAAAAGTAAGATATTTATTGTCTTTCAATCTGTTCTTTTCTAAACGTATCTGAGAACGTAGACAGAAGGGCTAAAATGGGCATGAATGATCTGAGGGGGAAATCATTGATCCATTCAGAAAGGTTTTTTGCATCAAGTAAGAGATGTTAAATCATGTAAAGTAGGCTAGGTTATAATGTATAGTAGTGGGTTGTTAGTGATATGTAGATGTTATATTATGTAAAGTAGACTAGGTTATAATGTATAGTAGTGGGTTGTTAGTGATATGTTATATTATGTAATGTAGACTAGGTTATAATGTATAGTAGTGGGTTGTTAGTGATATGTAGATGTTATATTATGTAAAGTAGGCTAGGTTATAATGTATAATAGTGGGTTGTTAGTGATAAGTAGACTAGGTTATAATATATAGTAGTGGGTTGTTAGTGATATGTAGATGTTCTATTATGTAAAGTAGACTAGGTTATAATGTATAATAGCAGTTTGTTAGTGATATGTAGATGTTATATTATGTAAAGTAGGCTAGGTTATAATGTATAGTAGTGGGTTGTTAGTGATATACAGATCAAGGTCTATACCTCGGCTATAACCTACATATCATAGATGACCAGTCTAAACCTGTTCAGGTCAGTTCACATAATGTTATAGTCCTACCAGTAGCAGGACAGAGAATGTACTGTATATAACCTACATATCATAGATGACCAGCCTAAACCTGTTCAGGTCAGTTCACATAATGTTATAGTCCTACCAGTAGCAGGACAGAGAATGTACTGTATATAACCTACATATCATAGATGACCAGCCTAAACCTGTTCAGATCAGTTCACATAATGTTATAGTCCTACCAGTAGCAAGACAGAGCATGTACTGTATATAACCTAATGTATAGCCTAGGCCAGATAGTTTTCACATTTCCAACAGAGACCATCAGGTTGGTCGGCATGATTAGTGATCATACTGTAGCTCAAACCTACTGTGACTGTTGAATGTCTGACGACGACCTAACTTTATAATAGTTCGTAGCGAACCTACCAGAATCTGCCCGTCTTTCGATCAAATCAACACATTTATCCGTCTTCTAATAAAGACGTGCTCTAAACCCAGAGGCGCAACATCGCGAGACTTCAGGGAACGCTTCACCCCTTTATATAACAATAGTGACCAGAGGGGGGCGCTAACAGTCAGTTGCATGCGACAGCAGTAAATCATGACATTGTACCGAATCTTGCTTCAGTTTTTTTTTATTATAGTCCTTCTTCAAGACATCTCTCTTACATTATTTTAGCTAAACATATAATTTACTCGAAACCAAGTTTAGCTGTGTTTTTTTCCTCCAACATGTGAATTACTGTCGGCCTTTAATACTTGTTAACAGGCCTACAAACCTAAACGTTTTTAATTTGAGAATGTTCATTTGTATGCCTCAAATATTAAACTGTCTTAACATATTTGATGATTAGTTGAATCAGGTGTGTAAATGCTGGTAAGAACAAAAGGATTGAGAAACCCTGAGATAAACATAAAACCATATAATTGAAAAGCTCCTCCACCATCTTTACCAGACGTTTTACTGATAACATGTCGGCCTACTGATTAGTTTCCACTTTGAAAACTGCTGTCTGTCAGCAACTCAGCTCAAGTAGCAGTTCTACTAACTAGTAATATCTCATTACAGATATTCATTATCTTACTCTGTTCATTAGAATTAATTATTTTTCAGAAATACTTACTTTATTTTTCGATAATCTCCATATAGTTTTTTATGCTCTGTCGTCTCAAAATGGATCCTGTACAAAAGAACAACTTTACTTTCTGTTTCAGCTCAGCCGCCTCCCCAGTCAATGTGCAGGGGTACCAGGTAGTTGAGGTAATAATGAGACTATAAGGAGTACCAGTACTGAGTCAATGTGCAGGGTACCAGGTAGTTGAGGTAATAATGAGACTATAAGGCACAGGTGTCAAACTCATTCCACGGGGGGCCGAGTGTCTGCGGGTTTTCGTTCCTCCCTTGTACTTGATTGATGAATTAACATCACTAATTAGTTAGTAACTCCCCACACCTGGTTGTCTAGGGCTTTATTGAAAGGAAAAACCAAAAACCTGCAGACACTAGGCCCTCCGTGGAATGAGTTTGACACCCCTGCTATAAGGAGTACCAGTACTGAGTCAATGTGCAGGGGTACCAGGTAGTTGAGGTAATAATGAGACTATAAGGAGTACCAGTACTGAGTCAATGTGCAGGGGTACCAGGTAGTTGAGGTAATAATGAGACTATAAGGAGTACCAGTACTGAGTCAATGTGCAGGGGTACCAGGTAGTTGAGGTAATAATGAGGCTATAAGGAGTACCAGTACTGAGTCAATGTGCAGGGGTACCAGGTAGTTGAGGTAATAATGAGACTATAAGGAGTACCAGTACTGAGTCAATGTGCAGGGTACCAGGTAGTTGAGGTAATAATGAGACTATAAGGAGTACCAGCACTGAGTCAATGTGCAGGGTACCAGGTAGTTGAGGTAATAATGAGACTATAAGGAGAACCAGTACTGAGTCAATGTGCAGGGGTACCAGATTACATATCCTCATCCAGGGAGTACACACACACACACACACACACACACACACACACACACACACACACACACACACACACACACACACACACACACAGGGAGGGAATGTTGTGTTTGTTTAATATTGTTTTAGGACTATGGAAATAAACAAAAGGATTAGCCTATGGATTATGAAAACAACCAAAATAAATGGGAAAATGGGAGAGGAGAAATGACTAGAGACAGTGTTGTTTAACTCACTGACCATGACCCATGAGTTCTTCTTACCTTTGTTCAGTAGAAAAGTCTCCCTCTCTAAAGTTTATAGGCTGCATCATAGACTTGTCACTCTTCATGGACACACAGCTGGGTACAGGGGAGGCTGGTCTCTCCTGCTTGATTGGACTTCAACACAACAGAGACAAACATTACATCTCTCATCTACTCTGAGCTCAGATGGGGAAACATAACAAGAGTTTCATTCCAAAACGCTATATATCACTTTTCAGAAATGTTGGTAAATTCGATTTTATTGTTTGAAGAAATTATGAAAGAGATTGGTGATTTTTCACTAGCTAATCATGGCATGGGGTTGTTCTATGACAGACATTTTTTTTTTTTTTAACTATCACTTGATGGCTTCATTTCAGAGAGACAAATAATCATGTTTTTTTTGCAAAATGCTGTATATCTGCCTCATTCTCAGTGAAATCAGTAGTACTGCTAGGTTTTACACAGTAATAATATATATCTGCCTCACTTTCAGAGAAATCAGTAGTACTGCTAGGTTTTACACAGTAATAATATATATCTGTCTCACTCTCAGAGAAATCAGTAGTACTGCTAGGTTTTACACAGTAATAATATATATCTGCCTCACTCTCAGTGAAATCAGTGGTACTGCTAGGTTTTATACAGTAGTAATATATATCTGCCTCATTCTCAGTGAAATCAGTAGTACTGCTAGGTTTTATACAGTAGTAATATATATCTGCCTCATTCTCAGTGAAATCAGTGGTACTGCTAGGTTTTACACAGTAATAATATATATCTGCCTCAGTCTCAGAGAAATCAGTGGTACTGCTAGGTTTTACACAGTAATAATATATATCTGCCTCATTCTCAGAGAAATCAGTAGTACTGCTAGGTTTTACACAGTAATGATATATATCTGCCTCACTCTCAGAGAAATCAGTAGTACTGCTAGGTTTTACACAGTAATAATATATATCTGCCTCACTTTCAGAGAAATCAGTAGTACTGCTAGGTTTTATACAGTAATAATATATATGTCTGCCTCATTCTCAGAGAAATCAGTAGTACTGCTAGGTTTTACACAGTAATAATATATATCTGCCTCACTCTCAGAGAAATCAGTAGTACTGCTATGTTTTACACAGTAATAATATATATCTGCCTCACTCTCAGAGAAATCAGTAGTACTGCTAGGTTTTACACAGTAATAATATATATCTGCCTCACTCTCAGAGAAATCAGTAGTACTGCTAGGTTTTACACAGTAATAATATATATCTGCCTCACTCTCAGAGAAATCAGTAGTACTGCTAGGTTTTATAAAGTAATAATATATATGTCTGCCTCACTCTCAGAGAAATCAGTAGTACTGCTAGGTTTTACACAGTAATAATATATATCTGCCTCACTCTCAGAGAAATCAGTAGTACTGCTAGGTTTTACACAGTAATAATATATATCTGCCTCACTTTCAGAGAAATCAGTAGTACTGCTAGGTTTTATACAGTAATAATATATATGTCTGCCTCATTCTCAGAGAAATCAGTAGTACTGCTAGGTTTTACACAGTAATAATATATATCTGCCTCACTCTCAGAGAAATCAGTAGTACTGCTAGGTTTTACACAGTAATAATATATATCTGCCTCACTCTCAGAGAAATCAGTAGTACTGCTAGGTTTTACACAGTAATAATATATATCTGCCTCACTCTCAGAGAAATCAGTAGTACTGCTAGGTTTTATAAAGTAATAATATATATGTCTGCCTCATTCTCAGAGAAATCAGTAGTACTGCTAGGTTTTACACAGTAATAATATATATGTCTGCCTCATTCTCAGAGAAATCAGTAGTACTGCTAGGTTTTACACAGTAATAATATATATCTGCCTCACTCTCAGAGAAATCAGTAGTACTGCTAGGTTTTACACAGTAATAATATATATCTGCCTCACTCTCAGAGAAATCAGTAGTACTGCTAGGTTTTATAAAGTAATAATATATAATATAAAATAACTAGTATATGGTAATTGTAGCTGAATTACCTTTACAAAATAAAATAGATGATTATTATCACTGAATCACCTCTCCTAAAGTAACTAACTAGTATGACAGTAATGGTCTCTTCACATTACAACTCTAAATAAAATACATGATTATTATCACTGAATCACGTCTCCTAAAGTAACTAACTAGTATGACAGTAATGGTCTCTTCACATTACAACTCTAAATAAAATAGAAAAGATGAGTATTATAACCACCTCTTCAAAACCAACATAACATTAAGTAATGATCTCTGCATTACCTCCCAATATATAATGGATGATTAGCGATGAACCACCTCTTCAAAACAAAAATAACATTAAGTAATGATCTCTGCATTACCTCCCAATATATAATGGATGATTAACACTGAACCACCTCTTCAAAACCATCATAACATTAAGTAATGATCTCTGCATTACCTCCCAATACATAATGGATGATTAACACTGAACCACCTCTTCAAAACCAACATAACATTAAGTAATGATCGCTGCATTACCTCCCAATATATAATGGATGATTAACACTGAACCACCTCTTCAAAACCAACATAACATTAAGTAATGATCTCTGCATTACCTCCCAATATAATGGAAGATCAATGATGAACCACCTCTTCAAAACCAACATAACATTAACTAATGATCGCTGCATTACCTCCCAATATATAATGGATGATTAACACTGAACCACCTCTTCAAAACCAAAATAACATTAAGTAATGATCTCTGCATTACCTCCCAATATATAATGGATGATTAATGATGAACCACCTCTTCAAAACCAAAATAACATTAAGTAATGATCTCTGCATTACCTCCCAATATATAATGGATGATTAACGATGAACCACCTCTTCAAAACCAACATAACATTAAGTAATGATCGCTGCATTACCTCCCAATATATAATGGATGATTATCACTGAACCACCTCTTCAAAACCAACATAACATTAAGTAATGATCGCTGCATTACCTCCCAATATATAATGGATGATTAACACTGAACCACCTCTTCAAAACCAAAATAACATTAAGTAATGATCTCTGCATTACCTCCCAATATATAATGGAGGATTAACACTGAACCACCTCTTCAAAACCAACATAACATTAAGTAATGATCGCTGCATTACCTCCCAATATATAATGGATGATTAACACTGAACCACCTCTTCAAAACCAACATAACATTAAGTAATGATCTCTGCATTACCTCCCAATACATAATGGATGATTAACACTGCACCACCTCTTCAAAACCAACATAACATTAAGTAATGATCGCTGCATTACCTCCAATATATAATGGATGATTAACGATGAACCACCTCTTCAAAACCAAAATAACTAGTACTGGTAATAGTCACCCGTATTACACACCCAAAATAAAATAGATGATCATTACTGAATCACCTCTCAAAATAAAAACTAATTTTCAATAATGGTCACCTGCATTATTACCCAAAATTTACATTAAAATCATCAATCATTCATTTCATTCATCCTATATTGACAACATGCATTTCACCAATAGTCCGTTACGTACTTTCTCCAAACTAAGATCCGACTATATCATAGTCAACGTGTATGTCTATCATTTAGATTGAGTGAGGTGCCACTTACTTGTTAGAGGGAAACCACACCAGTAAATGCCATTTAATTAGACTTAGATTAAAACTTCTTGCCACTAGGGGGGTGCCATTTCGACATAGTACAAATTCGTTTCCAAATTAAACTGCCTCGTACTCAATTCTTGCTCGTACAATATGCATATTATTATTACTATTGGATAGAAAACACTCTCTAGTTTCTAAAACCGTTTGAATTATATCTGTGGGTGAAACAGAACTCGACTTAGAGCAATTTTCCTATGTGTATGTCAGAATGCAGAATTTTGCTGGCTGTTCTGAGACCTGTGTATTAAACAGAAACTACTAGAGGAGAGGCCAGAAACCCTTTTTGCAGACCTCTACAAAAACGGTGACGTGAGTAATCTCATCTTCCTCACTGACCAGCCAAATGCAGGCAGGCAGAGCAGCAATAAGGAGCTGACCACACTAAGAGAGGAGCTGCAGGAGAGAAAGAGAGCAGAGGACAGGCTGCAGGAGCAGATAGATCACCACCCTATGACCTGCCCAAGAACTCCACCATTCTCACACTACATCCACCCAAGTGGCATGACACAAATTCTATCTTAAATGATAAACAAATCACATTTGCAAAATAAGAGTTTACTTTAATTGAAAAATCAAATTTTTCTTGGATTGTGAGTGTTTGTCTCATTTTGAAAGGTAAAGAAAAGATTTTTTAAAATTATGAAGTCTTTTTACGTTGCATGTTGTAATTTACAAGGATTGAAGTCCTCTGCTTTTGGGCTAAAGAGCAGAAACCCAGACTTCCTGAAAGAAATTGATGATGTTGATATTGTAGTACTACAGGAAACATGGTGCAGAGGTGATGTTTCAACTGGCTGTCCACTAGGTTATAGGGAGATAATCCTACCATCCACTAAATTAAAAGGAATCAGACAGGGCAGAGACTCAGGGGGAATGCTAATATGGTATAAATCTGAACTAATTAATTCAATCGAATTGATCAAAACAGGAGAATTCTTTATCTGGTTAAAAATCAACAAGGAGGCTATCTTGACAGATAAAAACGTCTTCCTCTGTGCCACATACATTCCCCCCTCAGTCACCCTACTTCAATGAAGAGAGCTTCTCCATTCTAGAGGGGGAGATTAGTCACTTTCAGGCCCAAGGCAACGTACTGGTCTGTGGAGACCTGAATGCTAGAACAGCAGAAGAACAAGACACTATTAACAGTCATGGGGATAAACACCTACCAGGAAGCAATAACCTTTCCCTCCCCACATACCCCACAGAAACAACTATGACAAAGTGAAAAACAAAAACGGAGTACAGCTCCTGAGGCTCTGTCGAACACTGGGTCTGTACATAGTCAATGGCAGGCTGAGAGGAGACTCTTTTGGTAGGTACACCTACAGCTCATCCCTTGGCAGCAGCACTGTAGACTACTTCCTCACCGACCTCAACCCAGAGTCTCTCAGAGCCTTCACAGTCAGCCCACTAACACCTCTCTCAGACCACAGTAAAATCACAGTGTATCTGAGAAGAGCAGAACCCAACCATGAAGCATCACGGCCCAATAAATTACATGGTACTAAACAAGCCTATAGATGGAGTGCAAACAGTACAGACATCTACCAAAAAGCAATTAGTAGCCAAAAAATACAATCTCTCCTGGACAACTTTTTAGCCTTAACATTCTCCTTCAGCAATGAAGGTGTAAATTTGGCCGTTAGGAACATAAACTTTATATTTGACAAATTAGCCTCCTTGGCTAATCTAAAGAAGCATAAGAGCAAACCAAAAATAACAGATAATGAAAAATGGTTTGATAATGATTGCAAAAATCTAAGAAAGTAATTGAGAAATATATCTAATCAAAAACACAGAGAACCAGACAACAAAAATATACACCTTCAATATGGGGAAACACTGAAGCAATACAAACACACCCTAAGAACAAAAAAGGAACAGCACATTAGAAATCAGCTGGTTGGAATTGAGGAATCCATAGAATCAGACCACTTCTGGGAGAATTGGAATAAATTAAACAAACCTCATCATGAGGAATTGGCTATCCAAAATGGGGATATGTGGAGAAATCACTTTGCAAACCTCTACAGCAATATAACAAAGAGCCCAGAACAAAAAGATATACAAGAAAAATTACAAATCCTTGAATTAGCAGTCAAAGACTATCAGAATCCTGTGGATACCCCAATTACAGAAGAAGAATTATTGGAAAAACTATGCAATCTCCAACCCAAAAAGGCCTGTGGTGCTGATGGTATTTTAAATGAAATGATCAAATATACAGACCACAAATTCAAATTGGCTATACTCAAACTCTTCAACATTATCCTCACTGCAGGTATTTTCCCCGATATTTGGAACCAGGGATTGATCACACCAATCTATAAAAATGGAGACAAATTTGACCCAAATAATTACAGAGGAATTTGCGTTAACAGCAACTTGGGAAAAATTCTCTGCGGTATTATAAATAGCAGACTACATCATTTCCTTGACGAACACAACGTCCTGAGCAGAAGCCAGATTGGATTTCTAAAAAATTATCGTACAACAGACCACATTTACACCCTCCACACTCTAATTGATAAACAAGTTAACCAAAACAAAGGCAAAATCTACTCGTGTTTTGTAGATTTCAAGAAAGCATTTGATTCAATTTGGCACGAAGGTCTTTTTTATAAACTAATAGAAAGTGGTATTGGAGGGAAAACATATGATTTTATTAAATCAATGTACACTAAAAACAAATGTGCGGTTAAAATTGGCAACAAGCAAACAGACTTCTTCTCTCA
This sequence comes from Salvelinus namaycush, assembly GCF_016432855.1. NCBI lineage: Eukaryota > Metazoa > Chordata > Actinopteri > Salmoniformes > Salmonidae > Salvelinus > Salvelinus namaycush. Next base: position 231,162 of record NW_024057809.1, on the reverse strand, counting down.
GGGGCGGGGAGTGAAACAGGGCTGCCCAATAAGTCCAACATTATTTAACATCTACATTAATGAATTGGCAAAAACATTAGAAGAATCGGCAGCACCTGGTATCACCCTACACAACACTGAAATCAAGTGTCTGCTGTACGCAGATGACCTGGTGCTGCTGTCTCCCACTAAAGAGGGGTTACAGCAGCACCTAGACCGTCTTCACAGGTTCTGTCAGACCTGGGCTCTGACCGTTAACCTAAAAAAAAAAATATATAATGATATTCCAAAAAAGGTCGGGAAATAAGGATGACAAATATAAATTCTATTTGGACACAGTTCTATTAGAACACACCAAAAACTACACATATCTAGGACTAAATATCAGCAACACAGGTAGCTTTCACATGGCTGTGAATGAGCTGAGAGACAAAGCAAGAAGAGCATTCTATGCCAGTGAAGTATGGGGTCCACTCTCTAATAATGAATTTACTAAATGGGACAAACATCCAACTGAAATATTGCATGCAGAGTTTTGCAAGACTGTATTGCAAGTACAAAGAAAAACTCCAAATAACGCATGTAGGGCAGAATTGGGCCAATACCCCCTCCTCATTCGAATAGAAAAAAGAGCCATCAAATTTTACAACCATCTAAAAACAAGTGACCCTAAAACATTCCATCACACAGCTCTACAATGTCAAGAGATGAAACCAGAGAAGAGTCCCCTCAGCCAGCTGGTTCTGAGGCTCAGTTCACCAACCCAAACCAACCCCATAGAGCCTCGGGACAGCCCTCAGAAAATCTGGCCCAACCAAATCATCACAAAACAAAAAGAAAAATATATAACCTATTGGAAAGACACCACAAAAAATCAAAGTAAACTTCAATGCTATTTGGCTCTAAACAGACAGTACATGGTGGCAGACTATCTGACCACTGTGACTGATAGAAAACTGAGGAAAACATTGACTAGGTACAGACTCAGTGAGCACAGTCTGGCTATAGAGACCGGTCGTCACAGACAAACCTGGCTGCCCAGAGAGGACAGGCTGTGCTCACTCTGCTCCAAGGGAGAGGTAGAGACAGAGGTGCATTTCCTACTACACTGTGACAAATACTCAGACCTAAGAGCATATTTCTTTCCCAAAATTATAACTCAATACAAAGACTTTGAAACTATAAAAGATGAAGAAAAAATCAAATATTTATTGGGTGAAAAGCCAAAATGTGCAGTTTTGGCAGCCAAATATGTGTCCTCCTGCCACAACCTGAGGGACAGCCAGTGAAAAATGCAAAGTAATGTTGATAATATTTCCCATTTGTTTTGTCTTTCATACCAGGTCATATGTCTTCAAGTAATATTGACACTGGTCTACTTTAATGTATTGTTGTTCTGATTAATATTGTTGTTGTAGTTGTTGTTAATGGTAATTCCATGTCCACTACTACTATTATTATTACTGTTGGTCCCACCATTTATTTATATATAAATATATATATATTTTGTATATATATACATATATATTTTATTTTTATTTTTCGATATGTATACTTTGACAATGTAAGTAATAATGAACTTGCCATGTCAATAAAGTCAATTGAATTGAATTGAGAGAGCAGAGAGTAGAGAGAGAGCAGGGAAAGAGCAGAGAGAGAGAGCAGAGAGAGAGCAAGAGAGCAGAGAGAGCAGAGAGTAGAGAGCAGAGAGAGAGCAGAGAGCAAAGAGAGAGCAGAGATAGAGAGAGCAGAGAGAGAGAGTGTAGAGAGAGCAGAGAGAGCGAGCAGAGAGAGCGAGCAGAGAGAGAGAGAGCAATAGAGAGAGGCAGAGAGAGCAGAGAGAGAGCAAGAGAGCAGAGAGAGCAGAGAGAGGGGGCAGTTAGAGACCAGAGAGAGAGATAGCAGAGAGAGAGAGATAGCAGAGAGAGAGAGCAGAGAGAGTGAGGGAGAGAGAGCAGAGAGAGCAGAGAGAGGCAGAGAGAGAGAGCAGAGAGAGCTGAGATTGCAGAGAGAGAGAGCAGAGACAGCAGAGAGCAGAGCGAGAACAGAGAGAGGATAGAGCAGTGAGAGCAGAGAGAGAGCAGAGAGAGCGAGAAGAGCAGAGAGAGCAGAGCAGAGAGAAATATCAGATAGAGCAGAGAGAGAGCAGAGAGAGAGAGAGCAGAGAGAGCAGAAAGAGCAGAGAGAGAGCAAGAGAGCAGAGAGAGAGATAGACAGAGAGCAGAGAGAGAGCAGAGAGAGAGATAGACAGCCGAGAGAGAGCAGAGAGAGAGAGCAGAGAGTAGAGAGCAGAGAGAGAGAGCAGAAAGCAGAGAGAGAGCGAGAGCAGAGAGAGAGAGAGCAGAGAGAGCAGAGAGAGAGATATAGCAGAGAGAGAGAGAGCAGAGAGAGGGAGAGAGCAGAAAGAGCAGAGAGCAGAGAGAGAGCAAGAGAGCAGAGAGAGCAAGAGAGAGAGCAGAGAGAGAGACAGCCGAGAGAGAGCAGAGAGAGAGAGAGCAGAGAGAGAGAGCAGAAAGCAAAGAGAGAGCGAGAGCAGAGAGAGAGATAAAGCAGAGAGATAGAGCAGAGAGAGAGGGAGAGCAAAGATCAGGGAGCAGAGAGAGAGCAGAGAGAGCATAGAGCAGAGAGAGCGCAGAGAGAGCGCGAGAGAGAGTGCAGAGAGAGAGCAGAGAGAACAGAGCAGAGAGCAGAGAGAGCGAGCAGAGAGAGAGAGAGCAAGAGAGAGAGCGAGCAGAGAGAGAGTAGAGAGAGAGAGGCAGAGAGAGAGAGCAGAGATAGGGAGAGAGCAGAGAGAGAGCAAGAGAACAGAGACAGCCGAGAGAGAGCAGAGAGAGAGAGAGCAGAGTGAGAGCAGAGAGTAGAGAGCAGAGACAGAGCGAGAGCAGAGAGAGAAGAGAGATAGAGCAAAGAGAGATCAGAGAGAGAGAGAGCAGAGAGATAGAGCAGAGAGAGAGCAAAGATCAGAGAGCAGAGAGAACAGAGCAGAGAGCAGAGAGAGCGAGCAGAGAGAGAGAGAGCAAGAGAGAGAGCGAGCAGAGAGAGAGGCAGAGAGAGAGAGCAGATAGAGCAAGAGAGCAGAGAGAGAGCAAGAGAGCAGAGAGAGAGACAGCCGAGAGAGAGCAAAGAGCAGAGAGAGAACAGAGCGAGAGAGCAGAGAGAGAGCAGAGAGAGCAGAAAGAGAGCAGAGAGAGCAGAGAGAGAAGAGAGTAGAGAGAGAGCAGAGAGTGTGTAAAATCTCTCTGATGATGACATCACAGGGTTCCTCTCCTAGAAGACAGATCACCATGTTGCTATAGTGACCCTGCATCACAACACTCTGTTGTACAATTTGTTTAATTCAATTCCACATATTTAATTGTTTTGTATTTCATTTCATGTTTGTTTCATGTTTCAACCAGTCGCAGGTTAACGTCAACCTGACAGAGGAAACGTAACATCAATAACCAAACTGTTTTCACAATTAACATGCTTTTCTTGTTTCAAATATGTTTTATTATGAAAAGTACAATATATCCTTGTAAACTTGTACAACTATGGAGCGTATGTCCATATATAATTATACAATTTGTTATTCAACATAAAAGACAACAAATTATCACATTGGTATTTTAACGGTGTTATTGTCACAATTATAGGAAGACACGCATGTGTGTGTGTCCAGTGTGTGTGTGTGTGTGTGAGTGTCCAGTGTGTGTGTGTGAGTGTCCAGTGTGTGTGTGTGTGTTCAGTGTGTGAGTGTGTGTCCAGTGTGTGAGTGTGTGTGTGTCCAGTCTGTGTGTGTCTGTCCAGTGTGTGTGTGTGTGTGTGTGTGTGTGTGTGTGTGTGTGTGTGTGTGTGTGTGTGTGTGTGTGTGTGTGTGTGTGTGTCAGGTTATTATTTCAGGGACACTAAGGAGTCAACTTCATAAACCCTAAACCCTGGATAGAGGGGCTCAGTGAATGTGGAGGTGAATGTGATCAGGTGGGTCAGTGTGTCAGAGGAGGCTCTATAGAAGGACAGAGTGCCGGCTGGCCAGTCCAGATACACTCCTACTCTGTGGGAGCTGGAGGGGCGGACGTCTATGGTAGTCCGATTATTATTGTGCCTGGCAGAGTAACTGTTGTCATAGCAGAACAGACACCAGGACTTGTCATTGTATCCAAGACAACAGTCCTTAACCCCTCCTCTTCCTCTCCTGCTGATTCCTTTATATGTCACTCCTATAACAGCCCCTCTCCCACTCCACTCTACCTCCCAGTAACAGCGCCCAGTCAGACCCTCTCTACACAGCACCTGTCCCCAGTCCTCAAATCTCTCTGGGTGATCAGGATACGGCTGCTCCTCTCTCCTACATGTCACCTTTCTGTTCTCCTCAGACAGAGAGAGGCGTCTGTTTACTGTGTTTAGGTCCAGTGTGAGATCACAGACATCTGATGGATGAAACCAGACACAATATTAGAAATCATCATCATTCACATTAGAATGTTAACTCACTTTTCACTAATTCATTTAATGTAGATGTTTCTAGGTTTCAAAAGGGGAAGTTAAGGTAACTTGAGACTTGTTGAATGATCATATGTTATACTGTATGGTAATATAAAACACACTTATTCCCATTAATTACACACACACACACACACACACACACACACACACACACACACACACACACACACACACACACACACACACACACACACACACACACACACACACACACACACAGTCAAATCAACTCTTTGTAAACTTTGGTGTCCCTGATTTCTGCTTCTGTAGAACTACAGCTGATATTTAATATGACCAAGTAAGTAATGATGGTGGTCTTTGACTTTGACTTAACTTGAATTAAGACTTATTCTTAGTCATATTCTTCACAGCAGTCAACACTCACATTTTCTAAGCCCAGGTTTCATTCTGTTCTCTCCACCATGTTCCACACTGTAGCGGTAAGCAGAAGAACAGACAGTCATTGAGGGATACACATGAACTCACACACACACACACACACACTGGACACACACACACACACACACACACACACACACACACACACACACACACACACACACACACACACACACACACACACACACACTGACACACTGACACACTGACACAGTCAGCATATAACTTTGTCCAAGTGGTGGTGAGAATGTTTGTCTTAACTAGCCTGATAAGTCAAACATGTCTGATATGAACATTGACATAAACCCTCTACATACTTGAGTTTCTCCAGTCTGCAGTGTGGATCCTCCAGTCCAGCAGAGAGCAGTCTGACTCCTGAGTCTCCTGGGTGATTGTAGCTCAGGTCCAGCTCTCTCAGGTGTGAGGGGTTTGACCTCAGAGCTGAGACCAGAGAAGCACAGCCTTCCTCTGTGACTAGACAGCCTGACAGCCTGCAAAGAGTCAAATCATATTAAAATCACACTGCTATTCTTTGGTGGTGAAAATAGAGGCAGTATATTTTTTCAACATATTCAGATATATCAGTGTCCTGAAACCTGCCATATCTATTCATAAATGGATGTTTCATTATTTGAAATGACAAATTATCAAAGTATTGCTTGGAGAGAGAAAAATGTATAGTACAAATATTTGAGTACTGACCAGATCAGTGTAAAAAGCAGTATCAGTCAAAAGACAGACAGTGAGGTATCAGATTTAGATTGTATTGAGTATACAGTCCACACCATATCTATTTTGACAGTGAAGCTAACATTTTAAATGTGTCTCTATACTCCAACATTTTGGATTTCAGATCAAATGTTTTATATGAGGTGACAGTATATAATGTCACCTTTAATTTGAGGATATTTTAATACATATCTGTTTCACCATTTAGAAATAAAAGCACTTTATGTATCTAGTCCCCCTATTTGAAGAAGTCATAAGTATTCTGACCAATTCACTTATAGTGTATTAAAGTAGTCAAAAGTTTAGTATTTGGTCCCATATTCCTTGAACGCAATGACTTCATCAAGCCTGTGACTGCCATGATTGAGAAAAAATCATGAATGAATCATGAATAATAATGAGTGAGAGAGTTACAGAGGCTACAACAAAACATGCTAACCTCTCACCATTACCAATAACAGAGGCTAAAACAAAACATGCTAACCTCTCACCATTACCAATAACAGAGACTACAACAAAACATGCTAACCTCTCACCATTACCAATAACAGAGACTACAACAAAACATGCTAACCTCTTACCATTATCAATAACAGAGGCTACAACAAAACATGCTAACCTCTCACCATTACCAATAACAGAGACTACAACAAAACATGCTAACCTCTCACCATTACCAATACCAGAGGCTACAACAAAACATGCTAACCTCTTACCATTATCAATAACAGAGGCTACAACAAAACATGCTAACCTCTCACCATTACCAATAACAGAAGCTACAACAAAACATGCTAACCTCTCACCATTACCAATAACAGAGGCGACAACAAAACATGCTAACCTCTCACCATTACCAATAACAGAGGCTACAACAAAACATGCTAACCTCTCACCATTACCAATAACAGAGGCTACAACAAAACATGCTAACCTCTCACCATTACCAAAAACAGAGGCTACAACAAAACATGCTAACCTCTCACCATTACCAATACCAGAGGCGACAACAAAACATGCTAACCTCTCACCATTACCAATAACAGAGGCTACAACAAAACATGCTATCCTTTTACATTTTTACTAACGACATGCCACTTTGAGTAAGGCCAGTGTGTCTATGTATGTGGATGACTCAACACGTCAGCGACTGAAATGACTGCAACACTTAACCTCTCATAATGTCTGGAACAGAGTGAATGAAATGGAACACATGGAAACCACGTGTTTGATACCATTCCACTTATTCCCCTCCAGCCATTACAAGCCTCTCCTCCACAATTAACAAAGAGCTGCAGTTAGTTTCAGAGTGGGTGGCAAGGAATAAGTTAGCCCTAAATATTTATAAAACTAAAAACATTGTATTTGGGACAAATCACTCACTAAAACTTAAACCTCAATTAAATATTGTAATAACTCATGTGGAAATTTAGCAAGTTGAGATGACTAAACTGCTTGAAGTAACCCTGGATTGTAAACTGTCATGGTCAAAACATATTGATACAACAGTAGCTAAGATGGGGAGAAGTCTGTCCATAATAAAGCACTGCTCTGCCTTCTTAACAACACTATCAACAAGGCATGTCCTACAGGCCCTAGTTTCTACCTTCTTAACAACACTATCAACAAGGCAGGTCCTACAGGCCCTAGTTTCTACCTTCTTAACAACACTATCAACAAGGCAGGTCCTACAGGCCCTAGTTTCTACCTTTTTAACAACACTATCAACAAGGCAGGTCCTACAGGCCCTAGTTTCTACCTTCTTAACAGCACTATCAACAAGGCAGGTCCTACAGGCCCTAGTTTCTACCTTCTTAACACCACTATCAACAAGGCAGGTCCTACAGGCCCTAATTTCTACCTTCTTAACAACACTATCAACAAGGCAGGTCCTACAGGCCCTAGTTTCTACCTTCTTAACAACACTATCAACAAGGCAGGTCCTACAGGCCCTAGTTTCTACCTTCTTAACAACACTATCAACAAGGCATGTCCTACAGGCCCTAGTTTCTACCTTCTTAACAACACTATCAACAAGGCAGGTCCTACAGGCCCTAGTTTCTACCTTTTTAACAACACTATCAATAAGGCAGGTCCTACAGGCCCTAGTTTCTACCTTCTTAACAACACTATCAACAAGGCAGGTCCTACAGGCCCTAGTTTCTACATTCTTAACAACACTATCAACAAGGCAGGTCCTACAGGCCCTAGTTTCTACCTTCTTAACAACACTATCAACAAGGCAGGTCCTACAGGCCCTAGTTTCTACCTTTTTAACAACACTATCAATAAGGCAGGTCCTACAGGCCCTAGTTTCTACATTCTTAACAACACTATCAACAAGGCAGGTCCTACAGGCCCTAGTTTCTACCTTTTTAACAACACTATCAACAAGGCAGGCCCTACAGGCCCTAGTTTCTACCTTCTTAACAACACTATCAACAAGGCAGGTCCTACAGGCCCTAGTTTCTACCTTTTTAACAACACTATCAATAAGGCAGGTCCTACAGGCCCTAGTTTCTACATTCTTAACAACACTATCAACAAGGCAGGTCCTACAGGCCCTAGTTTCTACCTTTTTAACAACACTATCAACAAGGCAGGTCCTACAGGCCCTAGTTTCTACCTTCTTAACAACATTATCAACAAGGCAGGTCCTACAAGCCCTAGTTTCTACCTTCTTAACAACACTATCAACAAGGCAGGTCCTACAGGCCCTAGTTTCTACCTTCTTAACAACACTATCAACAAGGCAGGTCCTACAGGCCCTAGTTTCTACCTTCTTAACAACACTATCAACAAGGCAGGTACTACAGGCCCTAGTCTCTACCTTCTTAACAGCACTATCAACAAGGCAGGTCCTACAGGCCCTAGTTTCTACCTTCTTAACAGCACTATCAACAAGGCAGGTCCTACAGGCCCTGGTTTTATCGCATCTTGACTACTGTTCAGTCGTGTGGTCAGGTGCCACAAAAAAGGATTTAGGAAAGTTGCAATTGGCTCAGAACAGGGCAGCACGGATGGCCCTTGGATGGACACAGAGAGCTAACATTAATAATATGCATCTCAATCTCTCCTGGCTGAAAGTGGAGCAGAGATTGACTTCATCACTACCAGTATTTGTAAAATGTGCTGACATTCTGAATGTACCGAGCTGTCTTTTAAAAAAACTAGCTCACAGCTCAGACACCCATGTATACCCCACAAGACATGACACAAGAGGTCTCTTCACAGTCTGCAAGTCCAGAACAGACTATGGGAGGCACACAGTACTAGATAGGGCCATGACTACATGGAACTCTATTCCACATCAAGTAACTGAAAATTAGATTTAAAAAACAGATAAAAACACCTTATGGAACAGAGGGGCCTGTAAAGAGATACACACATTGGCACACACACACACACACACACACACACACACACACACACCAACATACTCACTATAAACATGGATTTAGTACTGTAGATATGTGGTAGGGGCCTGAGGGCACACAGTGTGTTGTGAAGTCTGTGAATGTATTGTAATGTTGTAAAAGTCTATGAACTGCCTTAATTTTGCTGGACCCCAGGAAGAGTAGCTGCTGCTTTGGCAGGAACTAATGGGGATCTATAATAAATACAATACAATACAAATACTTGTTGACCAACTACAGGAATACTGACCTCAGAGTCTCCAGTTTACAGTGGGGATTCCCCAGTCCAGCAGAGAGCAGCTCCACTCCTGAATCCTTCAGGTCATTGTTACTCAGGTCCAGCTCTCTCAGGTGTGAGGGGTTTGACCTCAGAGCTGAGACCAGAGAAGCACAGCCTTCCTCTGTGACTAGACAGCCTGACAGCCTGCAAAGAGTCAAATCATATTAAAATCACACTGCTATTCTTTGGTGGTGAAAATAGTGTCAGTATATTTTTTCAACCTATTTAGATACATCAGTGTCCTGAAACCTGCCATATCTATTCATAAATGGATGTTTCATTATTTGAAATGACAAATTATCAAAGTATTGCTTGTAGAGAGAAAAATGTATAGTACAAATATTTGAGAAGACTGACCAGACCAGTTTAAAAAGCAGTATCAGTCAGAAGACAGACAGTGAGGTATCAGATTTAGATTGTATTGAGTATACAGTCCACATCATATCTATTTTGACAGTGAAGCTAACATTTTAAATGTGTCTCTATACTCCAACATTTTGGATTTCAGATCAAATGTTTTATATGAGGTGACATTGACACATTTGCAGTTTGTTTTGGGTTGTGTTTTGCCCAATAGAAACTCAATGGTGGATGATGACTGGAGTAATTTTCTTTCTAAGTGAGTAGATACCATGTTTCTAAACACTACTAAATTAATCCTGATGATGCCTTGATTAATACAAATCATGAATGAATCATGAATAATAATGAGTGAGAAAGTTACATAGGCTACAACAAAACATGCTAACCTCTCTCCATTACCAATAACAGAGACTACAACAAAACATACTCACCTCTCTCCATTACCAATAACAGAGGCTACAACAAAACATGCTAACCTCTCTCCATTACCAATAACAGAGGCTACAACAAAACATGCTAACCTCTCACCATTACCAATAACAGAGGCTACAACAAAACATGCTAACTTCTCTCCATTACCAATAACAGAGGCTACAACAAAACATGCTAACCTCTCTCCATTACCAATAACAGAGGCTACAACAAAACATGCTAACCTCTCACCATTACCAATAACAGAGGCTACAACAAAACATGCTAACCTCTCACCATTACCAATAACAGAGACTACAACAAAACATGCTAACCTCTCACCATTACCAATAACAGAGGCTACAACAAAACATGCTAACCTCTCACCATTACCAATAACAGAGACTACAACAAAACAAGCTAACCTCTCACCATTACCAATAACAGAGGCGACAACAAAACATGCTAACCTCTCACCATTACCAATACCAGAGGCTACAACAAAACATGCTAACCTCTCACCATTACCAATAACAGAGACTACAACAAAACATACTAACCTCTCACCATTACCAATAACAGAGGCTACAACAAAACATGCTAACCTCTCACCATTACCAATAACAGAGACTACAACAAAACAAGCTAACCTCTCACCATTACCAATAACAGAGGCGACAACAAAACATGCTAACCTCTCACCATTACCAATACCAGAGGCTACAACAAAACATGCTAACCTCTCACCATTACCAATAACAGAGACTACAACAAAACATACTAACCTCTCACCATTACCAATAACAGAGGCGACAACAAAACATGCTAACCAATTACATTTTTACTAACGACATGCCACTTTGAGTAAGGCCAGTGTGTCTACGTATGTGGATGACTCAACATGCCACTGGCTTTGAGTAAGGCCAGTGTGTCTATGTATGTGGATGACTCAACACGTCAGCGACTGAAATGACTGCAACACTTAACCTCTCATAATGTCTGGAACAGAGTGAATGAAATGGAACACATGGAAACCACGTGTTTGATACCATTCCACTTATTCCCTCCAGCCATTACAAGCCTCTCCTCCACAATTAACAAAGAGCTGCAGTTAGTTTCAGAGTGGGTGGCAAGGAATAAGTTAGCCCTAAATATTTATAAAACTAAAAACATTATATTTGGGACAAATCACTCACTAAAACTTAAACCTCAAAAAAATATTGTAATAAATCATGTGGAAATTTAGCAAGTTGAGGTGACTAAACTGCTTGAAGTAACCCTGGATTGTAAACTGTCATGGTCAAAACATATTGATACAACAGTAGCTAAGATGGGGAGAAGTCTGTCCATAATAAAGCACTGCTCTGCCTTCTTAACAACACTATCAACAAGGCAGGTCCTACAGGCCCTAGTTTCTACCTTCTTAACACTATCAACAAGGCAGGTCCTACAGGCCCTAGTTTCTACCTTTTTAACAACACTATCAACAAGGCAGGTCCTACAGGCCCTAGTTTCTACCTTCTTAACAATACTATCAACCAGGCAGGTCCTACAGGCCCTAGTTTCTACCTTCTTAACAACACTATCAACAAGGCAGGTCATACAGGCCCTAGTTTCTACCTTCTTAACAACACTATCAACAAGGCAGGTCCTACAGGCCCTAGTTTCTACCTTCTTAACAACACTATCAACAAGGCAGGTCCTACAGGCCCTAGTTTCTACCTTCTTAACAACACTATCAACAAGGCAGGTCCTACAGGCCCTAGTTTCTACATTCTTAACAACACTATCAACAAGGCAGGTCCTACAGGCCCTAGTTTCTACCTTCTTAACAACACTATCAACAAGGCAGGTCCTACAGGCCCTAGTTTCTACCTTCTTAACAACACTATCAACAAGGCAGGTCCTACAGGCCCCAGTTTTATCGCATCTTGACTACTGTTCAGTCGTGTGGTCAGGTGCCACAAAAAAGGATTTAGGAAAGTTGCAATTGGCTCAGAACAGGGCAGCAGGGTTGGCCCTTGGATGGACAGAGAGCTAATATTAATAATATGCATCTCAATCTCTCCTGGCTGAAAGTGGAGGAGAGATTGACTTCATCACTACCAGTATTTGTAAAATGTGATGACATTCTGAATGTACCGAGCTGTCTTTTTAAACAACTAGCTCACAGCTCGGACACCCATGTATACCCCACAAGACATGACACAAGAGGTCTCTTCACAGTCCCCAAGTCCAGAACAGACTATGGGAGGCACACAGTACTACATAGAGCCATGACTACATGGAACTCTATTCCACATCAAGTAACTGAAAATTAGATTTAAAAAACAGATAAAAAACACCTTTTGGAACAGCGGGGCCTGTAAAGAGATACACACACACACACACACACACACACACACACACACACACACACACACACACACACACACACACACACACACACACACACACACACACACACACACACACACACACACACACACACACTTAGTACTGTAGATATGTGGTAGGGGCCTGAGGGCACACAGTGTGTTGTGAAGTCTGTGAATGTATTGTAATGTTTTAAAAGTCTATAAACTGCCTTAATTTTGCTGGACCCCAGGAAGAGTAGCTGCTGCTTTGGCAGGAACTAATGGGGATCTATAATAAATACAATACAATACAATACAAATACTTGTTGACCAACTACAGGAATACTGACCTCAGAGTCTCCAGTTTACAGTGGGGATTCCCCAGTCCAGCAGAGAGCAGCTTCACTCCTGAATCCTTCAGGTCATTGTTACTCAGGTCCAGCTCTCTCAGGTGTGAGGGGTTTGACCTCAGAGCTGAGACCAGAGAAGCACAGCCTTCCTCTGTGACTAGACAGCCTGACAGCCTGCAAAGAGTCAAATCATATTAAAATCACACTTCTATTCTTTGGTGGTGAAAATAGTGGCAGTATATTTTTTCAACCTATTTAGATACATCAGTGTCCTGAAACCTGCCATATCTATTCATAAATGGATGTTTCATTATTAGAAATGACAAATTATCAAAGTATTGCTTGTAGAGAGAAAAATGTGTATTACAAATATTTGAGTAGACTGACCAGACCAGTTTAAAAAGCAGTATCAGTCAAAAGACAGACAGTGAGGTATCAGATTTAGATTGTATTGAGTATACAGTCCACAATATATCTATTTTGACAGTGAAGCTAACATTTTAAATGTGTCTCTATACTCCAACATTTTGGATTTCAGATCAAATGTTTTATATGAGGTGACATTGACACATTTGCAGTTTGTTTTGGGTTGTGTTTTGCCCAATAGAAACTCAATGGTGGATGATGACTGGAGTAATTTTCTTTCTAAGTGAGTAGATACCATGTTTCTAAACACTACTAAATTAATCCTGACGATGCCTTGATTAATACAAATCATGAATGAATCATGAATAATAATGAGCGAGAAAGTTACATAGGCTACAACAAAACATGCTAACCTCTCTCCATTACCAATAACAGAGACTACAACAAAACATGCTAACCTCTCACCATTACCAATAACAGAGGCTACAACAAAACATGCTAACCTCTCACCATAACCAATAACAGAGACTACAACAAAACATGCTAACCTCTCTCCATTACCAATAACAGAGGCTACAACAAAACATGCTAACCTCTCACCATTACCAATAACAGAGGCTACAACAAAACATGCTAACCTCTCACCATTACCAATAACAGAGGCTACAACAAAACATGCTGACCTCTCACCATTACCAATAACAGATACTACAACAAAACATGCTAACCTCTCACCATTACCAATAACAGAGGCTACAACAAAACATGCTAACCTCTCTCCATTACCAACAACAGAGGCTACAACAAAAGATGCTAACCTCTCACCATTACCAATAACAGAGGCTACAACGAAACATGCTAATCTCTCACCATTACCAATAACAGAGGCTACAACAAAACATGCTGAACTCTCACCATTACCGATAACAGAGACTACAACAAAACATGCTAACCTCTAAACATTACCAATAATAGAGGCTACAACAAAACATGCTGACCTCTCACCATTACCGATAACAGAGGCGACAACAAAACATGCTAACCTCTCACCATTACCGATAACAGAGGCGACAACAAAACATGCTAACCTCTCACCATTACCTATAACAGAGGCTACAACAAAGCATGCTAACCTCTCACCATTACCAATAACAGAGGCTACAACAAAACATGCTAACCTCTCACCATTACCAATAACAGAGGCGACAACAAAACATGCTAACCTCTCACCATTACCAATAACAGAGGCTACAACAAAACATGCTAACCTCTCACCATTACCAATAACAGAGGCGACAACAAAACATACTAACCTCTCACCATTACCAATAACAGAGGCTACAACAAAACATGCTAACCTCTCACCATTACCAATAACAGAGACTACAACAAAACAAGCTAACCTCTCACCATTACCAATAACAGAGGCTACAACAAAACATGCTGACCTCTCACCATTACCAATAACAGATACTACAACAAAACATGCTAACCTCTCACCATTACCAATAACAGAGGCTACAACAAAACATGCTAACCTCTCTCCATTACCAACAACAGAGGCTACAACAAAAGATGCTAACCTCTCACCATTACCAATAACAGAGGCTACAACGAAACATGCTAATCTCTCACCATTACCAATAACAGAGGCTACAACAAAACATGCTGACCTCTCACCATTACCGATAACAGAGACTACAACAAAACATGCTAACCTCTCACCATTACCAATAATAGAGGCTACAACAAAACATGCTGACCTCTCACCATTACCGATAACAGAGGCGACAACAAAACATGCTAACCTCTCACCATTACCGATAACAGAGGCGACAACAAAACATGCTAACCTCTCACCATTACCTATAACAGAGGCTACAACAAAGCATGCTAACCTCTCACCATTACCAATAACAGAGGCTACAACAAAACATGCTAACCTCTCACCATTACCAATAACAGAGGCGACAACAAAACATGCTAACCTCTCACCATTACCAATAACAGAGGCTACAACAAAACATGCTAACCTCTCACCATTACCAATAACAGAGGCTACAACAAAAAATGCCAACCTCTCACCATTACCAATAACAGAGACTACAACAAAACAAGCTAACCTCTCACCATTACCAATAACAGAGGCTACAACAAAACATGCTGACCTCTCACCATTACCAATAACAGATACTACAACAAAACATGCTAACCTCTCACCATTACCAATAACAGAGGCTACAACAAAACATGCTAACCTCTCTCCATTACCAACAACAGAGGCTACAACAAAAGATGCTAACCTCTCACCATTACCAATAACAGAGGCTACAACGAAACATGCTAATCTCTCACCATTACCAATAACAGAGGCTACAACAAAACATGCTGACCTCTCACCATTACCGATAACAGAGACTACAACAAAACATGCTAACCTCTCACCATTACCAATAATAGAGGCTACAACAAAACATGCTGACCTCTCACCATTACCGATAACAGAGGCGACAACAAAACATGCTAACCTCTCACCATTACCGATAACAGAGGCGACAACAAAACATGCTAACCTCTCACCATTACCTATAACAGAGGCTACAACAAAGCATGCTAACCTCTCACCATTACCAATAACAGAGGCTACAACAAAACATGCTAACCTCTCACCATTACCAATAACAGAGGCGACAACAAAACATGCTAACCTCTCACCATTACCAATAACAGAGGCTACAACAAAACATGCTAACCTCTCACCATTACCAATAACAGAGGCGACAACAAAACATGCTAACCTTTTACATTTTTACTAACGACATGCCACTTTGAGTAAGGCCAGTGTGTCTATGTATGTGGATGACTCAACACGTCAGCGACTGAAATGACTGCAACACTTCACCTCATCATAATGTCTGGAACAGAGTGAATGAAATGGAACACTTGGAAACCACGTGTTTGATACCATTCCACTTATTCCCCTCCAGACATTACAAGCCTCTCCTCCACAATTAACAAAGAGCTGCAGTTAGTTTCAGAGTGGGTGGCAAGGAATAAGTTAGCCCTAAATATTTATAAAACTAAAAACATTGTATTTCGGACAAATCACTCACTAAAACTTAAACCTCAAATAAATATTGTAATAAATCATGTGGAAATTTAGCAAGTTGAGATGACTAAACTGCTTGAAGTAACCCTGGATTGTAAACTGTCATGGTCAAAACATATTGATACAACAGTAGCTAAGATGGGGAGAGGGCTGTCCATTATAAAGCACTGCTCTGCCTTCTTAACAACACTATCAACAAGGCAGGTCCTACAGGCCCTAGTTTCTACCTTCTTAACAACACTATCAACAAGGCAGGTCCTACAGGCCCTAGTTTCTACCTTCTTAACAACACTATCAACCAGGCAGGTCCTGCAGGCCCTAGTTTCTACCTTCTTAACAACACTATCAACAAGGCATGTCCTACAGGCCCTAGTTTCTACCTTTTTAACAACACTATCAACAAGGCAGGTCCTACAGGCCCTAGTTTCTACCTTCTTAACAACACTATCAACAAGGCAGGTCCTACAGGCCCTAGTTTCTACCTTCTTAAAAGCACTATCAACAAGGCAGGTCCTACAGGCCCTAGTTTCTACCTTCTTAACAGCACCATCAACAAGGCAGGTCCTACAGGCCCTAGTTTCTACCTTCTTAACAACACTATCAACAAGTCAGGTCCTACAGGCCCTAGTTTCTACCTTCTTAACAGCACCATCAACAAGGCAGGTCCTACAGGCCCTAGTTTCTACCTTCTTAACAACACTATCAACAAGGCAGGTCCTACAGGCCCTAGTTTCTACCTTCTTAACAACACTGTCAACAAGGCAGGTCCTACAGGCCCTAGTTTCTACCTTCTTAACAACACTATCAACCAGGCAGGTCCTACAGGCCCTAGTTTCTACCTTCTTAACAACACTATCAACAAGGCAGGTCCTACAGGCCCTAGTTTCTACCTTCTTAACAACACTATCAACAAGGCAGGTCCTCCAGGCCCCAGTTTTATCGCATCTTGACTACTGTTCAGTCGTGTGGTCAGGTGCCACAAAACAGGATTTAGGAAAGTTGCAATTGGCTCAGAACAGGGCAGCACGGCTGGCCCTTGGATGGACACAGAGAGCTAACATTAATAATATGCATCTCAATCTCTCCTGGCTGAAAGTGGAGGAGAGATTGACTTCATCACTACCAGTATTTGTAAAATGTGCTGACATTCTGAATGTACCGAGCTGTCTTTTTAAACAACTAGCTCACAGCTCAGACACCCATGTATACCCCACAAGACATGACACAAGAGGTCTCTTCACAGTCCCCAAGTCCAGAACAGACTATGGGAGGCACACAGTACTACATAGAGCCATGACTACATGGAACTCTATTCCACATCAAGTAACTGAAAATTAGATTTAAAAAACAGAAAAAAAACACCTTATGGAACAGAGGGGCCTGTAAAGAGATACACACATTGGCACACACACACATTGGCACACACACACATTGGCACACACACACATTGGCACACACACACATACACACACACACACACACACACACACACACACACACACACACACACACACACACACACACACACACACACACACACACACACACACACGATAAACATGGATTTAGTACTGTAGATATGTGGTAGGGGCCTGAGGGCACACAGTGTGTTGTGAAGTCTGTGAATGTATTGTAATGTTTTAAAAGTCTATAAACTGCCTTAATTTTGCTGGACCCCAGGAAGAGTAGCTGCTGCTTTGGCAGGAACTAATGGGGATCTATAATAAATACAATACAATACAATACAAATACTTGTTGACCAACTACAGGAATACTGACCTCAGAGTCTCCAGTTTGCAGTGGGGATTCCCCAGTCCAGCAGAGAGCAGCTTCACTCCTGAATCCTTCAGGTCATTGTTACTCAGGTCCAGCTCTCTCAGGTGTGAGGGGTTTGACCTCAGAGCTGAGACCAGAGAAGCACAGCCTTCCTCTGTGACTAGACAGCCTGACAGCCTGCAAAGAGTCAAATCATATTAAAATCACACTGCTATTCTTTGGTGGTGAAAATAGTGGTAGTATATTTTTTCAACCTATTTAGATACATCAGTGTCCTGAAACCTGCCATATCTATTCATAAATGGATGTTTCATTATTAGAAATGACAAATTATCAAAGTATTGCTTGTAGAGAGAAAAATGTGTATTACAAATATTTGAGTAGACTGACCAGATCAGTTTAAAAAGCAGTATCAGTCAAAAGACAGACAGTGAGGTATCAGATTTAGATTGTATTGAGTATACAGTCCACACCATATCTATTTTGACAGTGAAGCTAACATTTTAAATGTGTCTCTATACTCCAACATTTTGGATTTCAGATCAAATGTTTTATATGAGGTGACATTGACACATTTGCAGTTTGTTTTGGGTTGTGTTTTGCCCAATAGAAACTCAATGGTGGATGATGACTGGAGTAATTTTCTTTATAAGTGAGTAGATACCATGTTTCTAAACACTACTAAATTAATCCTGATGATGCCTTGATTAATAAATCATGAATGAATCATGAATAATAATGAGCGAGAAAGTTACATAGGCTACAACAAAACATGCTAACCTCTCTCCATTACCAATAACAGAGACTACAACAAAACATGCTAACCTCTCACCATTACCAATAACAGAGACTACAACAAAACATGCTAACCTCTCACCATTACCAATAACAGAGGCTACAACAAAACATACTAACCTCCTCACTATTACCAATAACAGAGGCTACAACAAAACATGCTAACCTCTCTCCATTACCAAAAACAGAGACTACAACAAAACATGCTAACCTCTCTCCATTACCAATAACAGAGGCTAAAACAAAACATGCTAACCTCTCACCATTACCAATAACAGAGGCTACAACAAAACATGCTAACCTCTCACCATTACCAATAACAGATACTACAACAAAACATGCTAACCTCTCACCATTACCAATAACAGAGGCTACAACAAAACATGCTAACCTCTCACCATTACCAACAACAGAGGCTACAACAAAACATGCTAACCTCTCACCATTACCAATAACAGAGGCTACAACAAAACATGCTAACTTCTCACCATTACCAATAACAGAGGCTACAACAAAACAAACTAACCTCTCACCATTACCGATAACAGAGACTACAACAAAACATGCTAACCTCTCACCATTTCCGATAACAGAGACTACAACAAAACAAACTAACCTCTCACCATTACCAATAACAGAGGCGACAACAAAATATGCTAACCTCTCACCATTACCGATAACAGAGGCTACAACAAAACATGCTAACCTCTCACCATTACCAATAACAGAGGCGACAACAAAACATGTTAACCTCTCACCATTACCAATAACAGAGGCTACAACAAAACATGCTAACCTCTCACCATTACCAATAACAGAGGCGACAACAAAACATGCTAACTTCTCACCATTACCAATAACAGAGGCACAAACAAAACATGCTAACCTCTCACCATTACCAATAACAGAGACTACAACAAAACAAGCTAACCTCTCACCATTACCAATAACAGAGGCTACAACAAAACATGCTAACCTCTCACCATTACCAATAACAGAGGCTACAACAAAACATGCTAACCTCTCACCATTACCAACAACAGAGGCTACAACAAAACATGCTAACCTCTCACCATTACCAATAACAGAGGCTACAACAAAACATGCTAACCTCTCACCATTACCGATAACAGAGACTACAACATAACATACTAACCTCTCACCATTACCAATAACAGAGGCGACAACAAAACATGCTAACCTCTCACCATTACCGATAACAGAGGCTACAACAAAACATGCTAACCTCTCACCATTACCAATAACAGAGGCGACAACAAATCATGTTAACCTCTCACCATTACCAATAACAGAGGCTACAACAAAACATGCTAACCTCTCACCATTACCAATAACAGGCTACAACAAAACATGCTAACCTCTCACCATTACCAATAACAGAGGCTACAACAAAACATGTTAACCTCTCAACATTACCAATAACAGAGGCTACAACTAAACATGCTAACCTCTCACCATTACCAATAACAGAGGCTACAACAAAACATGCTAACCTCTCACCATTAACAATAACAGAGACTACAACAAAACATGCTAACCTCTCACCATTACCAATAACAGAGACTACAACAAAACATGTTAACCTCTCACCATTACCAATAACAGAGACTACAACAAAACATGCTAACCTCTCACCATTACCAATAATAGAGGCTACAACAAAACATGCTGACCTCTCACCATTACCGATAACAGAGGCGACAACAAAACATGCTAACCTCTCACCATTACCGATAACAGAGGCGACAACAAAACATGCTAACCTCTCACCATTACCTATAACAGAGGCTACAACAAAGCATGCTAACCTCTCACCATTACCAATAACAGAGGCTACAACAAAACATGCTAACCTCTCACCATTACCAATAACAGAGGCGACAACAAAACATGCTAACCTCTCACCATTACCAATAACAGAGGCTACAACAAAACATGCTAACCTCTCACCATTACCAATAACAGAGGCGACAACAAAACATGCTAACCTTTTACATTTTTACTAACGACATGCCACTTTGAGTAAGGCCAGTGTGTCTATGTATGTGGATGACTCAACACGTCAGCGACTGAAATGACTGCAACACTTCACCTCATCATAATGTCTGGAACAGAGTGAATGAAATGGAACACTTGGAAACCACGTGTTTGATACCATTCCACTTATTCCCCTCCAGACATTACAAGCCTCTCCTCCACAATTAACAAAGAGCTGCAGTTAGTTTCAGAGTGGGTGGCAAGGAATAAGTTAGCCCTAAATATTTATAAAACTAAAAACATTGTATTTCGGACAAATCACTCACTAAAACTTAAACCTCAAATAAATATTGTAATAAATCATGTGGAAATTTAGCAAGTTGAGATGACTAAACTGCTTGAAGTAACCCTGGATTGTAAACTGTCATGGTCAAAACATATTGATACAACAGTAGCTAAGATGGGGAGAGGGCTGTCCATTATAAAGCACTGCTCTGCCTTCTTAACAACACTATCAACAAGGCAGGTCCTACAGGCCCTAGTTTCTACCTTCTTAACAACACTATCAACAAGGCAGGTCCTACAGGCCCTAGTTTCTACCTTCTTAACAACACTATCAACCAGGCAGGTCCTGCAGGCCCTAGTTTCTACCTTCTTAACAACACTATCAACAAGGCATGTCCTACAGGCCCTAGTTTCTACCTTTTTAACAACACTATCAACAAGGCAGGTCCTACAGGCCCTAGTTTCTACCTTCTTAACAACACTATCAACAAGGCAGGTCCTACAGGCCCTAGTTTCTACCTTCTTAAAAGCACTATCAACAAGGCAGGTCCTACAGGCCCTAGTTTCTACCTTCTTAACAGCACCATCAACAAGGCAGGTCCTACAGGCCCTAGTTTCTACCTTCTTAACAACACTATCAACAAGTCAGGTCCTACAGGCCCTAGTTTCTACCTTCTTAACAGCACCATCAACAAGGCAGGTCCTACAGGCCCTAGTTTCTACCTTCTTAACAACACTATCAACAAGGCAGGTCCTACAGGCCCTAGTTTCTACCTTCTTAACAACACTGTCAACAAGGCAGGTCCTACAGGCCCTAGTTTCTACCTTCTTAACAACACTATCAACCAGGCAGGTCCTACAGGCCCTAGTTTCTACCTTCTTAACAACACTATCAACAAGGCAGGTCCTACAGGCCCTAGTTTCTACCTTCTTAACAACACTATCAACAAGGCAGGTCCTCCAGGCCCCAGTTTTATCGCATCTTGACTACTGTTCAGTCGTGTGGTCAGGTGCCACAAAACAGGATTTAGGAAAGTTGCAATTGGCTCAGAACAGGGCAGCACGGCTGGCCCTTGGATGGACACAGAGAGCTAACATTAATAATATGCATCTCAATCTCTCCTGGCTGAAAGTGGAGGAGAGATTGACTTCATCACTACCAGTATTTGTAAAATGTGCTGACATTCTGAATGTACCGAGCTGTCTTTTTAAACAACTAGCTCACAGCTCAGACACCCATGTATACCCCACAAGACATGACACAAGAGGTCTCTTCACAGTCCCCAAGTCCAGAACAGACTATGGGAGGCACACAGTACTACATAGAGCCATGACTACATGGAACTCTATTCCACATCAAGTAACTGAAAATTAGATTTAAAAAACAGAAAAAAAACACCTTATGGAACAGAGGGGCCTGTAAAGAGATACACACATTGGCACACACACACATTGGCACACACACACATTGGCACACACACACATTGGCACACACACACATACACACACACACACACACACACACACACACACACACACACACACACACACACACACACACACACACACACACACACACACACACACACACACACACACACACACACACACGATAAACATGGATTTAGTACTGTAGATATGTGGTAGGGGCCTGAGGGCACACAGTGTGTTGTGAAGTCTGTGAATGTATTGTAATGTTTTAAAAGTCTATAAACTGCCTTAATTTTGCTGGACCCCAGGAAGAGTAGCTGCTGCTTTGGCAGGAACTAATGGGGATCTATAATAAATACAATACAATACAATACAAATACTTGTTGACCAACTACAGGAATACTGACCTCAGAGTCTCCAGTTTGCAGTGGGGATTCCCCAGTCCAGCAGAGAGCAGCTTCACTCCTGAATCCTTCAGGTCATTGTTACTCAGGTCCAGCTCTCTCAGGTGTGAGGGGTTTGACCTCAGAGCTGAGACCAGAGAAGCACAGCCTTCCTCTGTGACTAGACAGCCTGACAGCCTGCAAAGAGTCAAATCATATTAAAATCACACTGCTATTCTTTGGTGGTGAAAATAGTGGCAGTATATTTTTTCAACCTATTTAGATACATCAGTGTCCTGAAACCTGCCATATCTATTCATAAATGGATGTTTCATTATTAGAAATGACAAATTATCAAAGTATTGCTTGTAGAGAGAAAAATGTGTATTACAAATATTTGAGTAGACTGACCAGATCAGTTTAAAAAGCAGTATCAGTCAAAAGACAGACAGTGAGGTATCAGATTTAGATTGTATTGAGTATACAGTCCACACCATATCTATTTTGACAGTGAAGCTAACATTTTAAATGTGTCTCTATACTCCAACATTTTGGATTTCAGATCAAATGTTTTATATGAGGTGACATTGACACATTTGCAGTTTGTTTTGGGTTGTGTTTTGCCCAATAGAAACTCAATGGTGGATGATGACTGGAGTAATTTTCTTTATAAGTGAGTAGATACCATGTTTCTAAACACTACTAAATTAATCCTGATGATGCCTTGATTAATAAATCATGAATGAATCATGAATAATAATGAGCGAGAAAGTTACATAGGCTACAACAAAACATGCTAACCTCTCTCCATTACCAATAACAGAGACTACAACAAAACATGCTAACCTCTCACCATTACCAACAACAGAGGCTACAACAAAACATGCTAACCTCTCACCATTACCAATAACAGAGACTACAACAAAACATGCTAACCTCTCACCATTACCAATAACAGAGGCTACAACAAAACATACTAACCTCTCACTATTACCAATAACAGAGGCTACAACAAAACATGCTAACCTCTCTCCATTACCAAAAACAGAGACTACAACAAAACATGCTAACCTCTCTCCATTACCAATAACAGAGGCTAAAACAAAACATGCTAACCTCTCACCATTACCAATAACAGAGGCTACAACAAAACATGCTAACCTCTCACCATTACCAATAACAGATACTACAACAAAACATGCTAACCTCTCACCATTACCAATAACAGAGGCTACAACAAAACATGCTAACCTCTCACCATTACCAACAACAGAGGCTACAACAAAACATGCTAACCTCTCACCATTACCAATAACAGAGGCTACAACAAAACATGCTAACTTCTCACCATTACCAATAACAGAGGCTACAACAAAACAAACTAACCTCTCACCATTACCGATAACAGAGACTACAACAAAACATGCTAACCTCTCACCATTTCCGATAACAGAGACTACAACAAAACAAACTAACCTCTCACCATTACCAATAACAGAGGCGACAACAAAATATGCTAACCTCTCACCATTACCGATAACAGAGGCTACAACAAAACATGCTAACCTCTCACCATTACCAATAACAGAGGCGACAACAAAACATGTTAACCTCTCACCATTACCAATAACAGAGGCTACAACAAAACATGCTAACCTCTCACCATTACCAATAACAGAGGCGACAACAAAACATGCTAACTTCTCACCATTACCAATAACAGAGGCACAAACAAAACATGCTAACCTCTCACCATTACCAATAACAGAGACTACAACAAAACAAGCTAACCTCTCACCATTACCAATAACAGAGGCTACAACAAAACATGCTAACCTCTCACCATTACCAATAACAGAGGCTACAACAAAACATGCTAACCTCTCACCATTACCAACAACAGAGGCTACAACAAAACATGCTAACCTCTCACCATTACCAATAACAGAGGCTACAACAAAACATGCTAACCTCTCACCATTACCGATAACAGAGACTACAACATAACATACTAACCTCTCACCATTACCAATAACAGAGGCGACAACAAAACATGCTAACCTCTCACCATTACCGATAACAGAGGCTACAACAAAACATGCTAACCTCTCACCATTACCAATAACAGAGGCGACAACAAATCATGTTAACCTCTCACCATTACCAATAACAGAGGCTACAACAAAACATGCTAACCTCTCACCATTACCAATAACAGGCTACAACAAAACATGCTAACCTCTCACCATTACCAATAACAGAGGCTACAACAAAACATGTTAACCTCTCAACATTACCAATAACAGAGGCTACAACTAAACATGCTAACCTCTCACCATTACCAATAACAGAGGCTACAACAAAACATGCTAACCTCTCACCATTAACAATAACAGAGACTACAACAAAACATGCTAACCTCTCACCATTACCAATAACAGAGACTACAACAAAACATGTTAACCTCTCACCATTACCAATAACAGAGGCGACAACAAAACATGCTAACCTCTCACCATTAACAATAACAGAGACTACAACAAAACATGCTAACCTCTCACCATTAACAATAACAGAGACTACAACAAAACATGCTAACCTCTCACCATTACCAATAACAGAGGCTACAACAAAACATGCTAACCTCTCACCATTACCAATAACAGAGACTACAACAAAACATGCTAACCCCTCACCATTACCAATAACAGAGGCTACAACAAAACATGCTGACCTCTCACCATTACCAATAACAGAGGCAACAACAAAACATGCTAACCTCTCACCATTACCAATAACAGAGACTACAACAAAACATGCTAACCTCTCACCATTACCAATAACAGAGGCGAAAACAAAACATGCTAACCTTTTACATTTTTACTAACGACATGCCACTTTGAGTAAGGCCAGTGTGTCTATGTATGTGGATGACTCAACACGTCAGCGACTGAAATGACTGCAACACTTAACCTCTCATAATGTCTGGAACAGAGTGAATGAAATGGAACACTTGGAAACCACGTGTTTGATACCATTCCACTTATTCCCCTCCAGCCATTACAAGCCTGTCCTCCCCAATTAACAACGAGCTGCAGTTAGTTTCAGAGTGGGTGGCAAGGAATAAGTTAGCCCTAAATATTTATAAAACTAAAAACATTGTATTTGGGACAAATCACTTACTAAAACTTAAACCTCAAAAAAATATTGTAATAAATCATGTGGAAATTTAGCAAGTTGAGATGACTAAACTGCTTGAAGTAACCCTGGATTGTAAACTGTCATGGTCAAAACATATTGATACAACAGTAGCTAAGATGGGGAGAAGTCTGTCCATAATAAAGCACTGCTCTGCCTTCTTAACAACACCATCAACAAGGCAGGTCCTACAGGCCCTAGTTTCTACCTTCTTAACAACACTATCAACAAGGCAGGTCCTACAGGCCCTAGTTTCTACCTTCTTAACAACACTATCAACAAGGCAGGTCCTACAGGCCCTAGTTTCTACCTTCTTAACAACACTATCAACAAGGCAGGTCCTACAGGCCCTAGTTTCTACCTTCTTAACAACACTATCAACAAGGCAGGTCCTACAGGCCCTAGTTTCTACCTTCTTAACAACACCATCAACAAGGCAGGTCCTACAGGCCCTAGTTTCTACCTTCTTAACAACACTATCAACAAGGCAGGTCCTACAGGCCCTAGTTTCTACCTTCTTAACAACACCATCAACAAGGCAGGTCCTACAGGCCCTAGTTTCTACCTTCTTAACAACACTATCAACAAGGCAGGTCCTACAGGCCCTACGTTCTACCTTCTTAACAACACTATCAACAAGGCAGGTCCTACAGGCTCTAGTTTCTACCTTCTTAACAGCACTATCAACAAGGCAGGTCCTACAGGCTCTAGTTTCTACCTTCTTAACAACACTATCAACAAGGCAGGTCCTACAGGCCCTAGTTTCTACCTTCTTAACAACACTATCAACAAGGCAGGTCCTCCAGGCCCCAGTTTTATCGCATCTTGACTACTGTTCAGTCGTGTGGTCAGGTGCCACAAAAAAGGATTTAGGAAAGTTGCAATTGGCTCAGAACAGGGCAGCACGGATGGCCCTTGGATGTACACAGTGAGCTAATATTAATAATATGCATCTCAATCTCTCCTGGCTGAAAGTGGAGGAGAGATTGACTTCATCACTACCAGTATTTGTAAATGTGCTGACATTCTGAATGTACCGAGCTGTCTTTTTAAACAACTAGCTCACAGCTCAGACACCCATGTATACCCCACAAGACATGACACAAGAGGTCTCCTCACAGTCCCCAAGTCCAGAACAGACTATGGGAGGCACACAGTACTACATAGAGCCATGACTACATGGAACTCTATTCCACATCAAGTAACTGAAAATTAGATTTAAAAAACAGATAAAAACACCTTATGGAACAGAGGGGCCTGTAAAGAGATACACACATTGACACACACACACACACACACACACACACACACACACACACACACACACACACACACACACACACACACACACACACACACACACACACACACACACACACACACACACACACACACACACACACACACACACACACACACTAACATACTCACTATAAACATGGATTTAGTGCTGTAGATATGTGGTAGGGGCCTAATTAAACTGGCTTAATTTTGCTGGACCCCAGGAAGAGTAGCTGCTGCTTTAGCAGGAACTAATGGGGATCCATAATAAATACAATACAAATACTTGTTGACCAACTACAGGAATACTGACCTCAGAGTCTCCAGTTTACAGTGGGGATTCCCCAGTCCAGCAGAGAGGAGCTTCACCCCTGAATCCTTCAGGTCATTGTTACTCAGGTCCAGCTCTCTCAGGTGTGAGGGGTTTGACCTCAGAGCTGAGACCAGAGAAGCACAGCCTTCCTCTGTGACTCCACAGCCTGACAGCCTGACAAAGAGATCATCATGACTTCACAAACACACTGTTCATTTAACACCAGTAGTGTAGAAGGACAATGGCAGATGCATTTGGTTTATTCTCTCAAACAACATATAGATTCATCTTCTGTCTCCTAGAAATGTATCGTCATATTGTTATACTAATGTGAAAATCAATGCACTGACTCAATATGTTATTAAATATTAAATCTGTTTTTCAATATAATATTATATACATATTAAATAACATATTTTTCTCTAAACTGAATATTTTTTCCTGATGATTAGTTCTTATATGTCATTTTATTTACTCACAGAACAGCTCTGGAGGCATTGACCACTGGCAGCAGCCTCAGAAGTCCTTCCTCTGATCTGGAGTATTTCTTCAGGTCAAACACATCCAGCTCCTTTTCTGAAGTCAGCAACACAAAGACCAGAGCTGACCACTGTGCAGGTGACAGGTTGGGTTTTGAGAGACTTCCTGATCTCAGGAAGCTTTGGATCTCCTCCACTAGAGAATGGTCGTTCAGTTCATTCAGACAGTGGAACAGATTGATGCACCTCTCTGGAGAGGGATTCTCCCTGATCTTCTCCTTGATGTACTTCACTGTTTCTTCATGGGTCTGTGAGCTGCTTATTGTCTTTGTCAGTAGACCTCGTAAGTGCTTCTGATTGGATTCCAGTGAGAGGCCCAGAAGGAACCGGAGGAAAAGGTCCAGGTTTCCCATCTCACTTTGTAAGGCTTTATCCACAGCACTCTTGTAAAAAGTAACTTCAGGATTGTCTCTGAACAGCAAAGAAAAGTTCCTGGGCGTTGATTGAGGTTCGGCCATTAGATTCTCGTTGTTGTTGATGAATGAGAGGAACACATATACAGCAGCCAGAAACTCCTGAATGCTCAGATGAACAAAGCAGTACACCTTGTTCTGGTACAGCCCACATTCCTCTTTAAAGAGCTGTGTGCACAATCCTGAGTACACTGAGGCTTCATTGACATCAATGCCAGCCTCTTTCAGGTCTTCTTCATAGAAAATCAGATTGCCTTTCACAAGCTGTTGAAAAGCCAGTTTTCCCAGTGACAGAATGCTCTCTTTATTCCAGTGTGGACCTGTCTCTTCTTTCCCAAGATACTTTTCATTCTTCTGTTTGGTATGAAACACCACAAGGTGTGTGTACATCTCAGTCAGAGTCTTGGGCATCTCTTCTCTCTTATGTTTCAGCATGTGTTCAAGGACTGTTGCAGAAATCCAACAGAAGACTGGAATGTGGCACATGATGTGGAGGCTCCTTGATGTCTTTATGTGTGAGATGATTCTGCTGGCCATGTCCTCATCGCTGAATCTCTTCCTGAAGTACTCCTCCTTCTGTGGGTCATTAAACCCTCGTACCTCTGTCACCTGGTCAACACACACTGAAGGGATCTTATTGGCTGCTGCAGGTCGGGTAGTTATCCAGAGGAGAGCAGAGGGAAGCAGATTTCCCTTGATGAGATTTGTCAGCAGAACATCCACTGAGGTTGACTCTGTGACGTCACAACAGATCTTGTTATTCTTGAAGTCTAGGGGCAGTCGGCACTCATCCAGACCATCAAAGATGAACAGAACTTTGTACTTGTCGTAGTTGGAGATTCTTGATTGTTTGGTTTCCATTGAGAAGTGATTGAGAAGTTCAATGAAAGTGTTTTCCCCTTTCATCAAATTCAGCTCCCGAAAAGGGAATGAAAATACAAATTGGACATCCTGATTTGCTTTTCCTTCAGCCCAGTCCAGAATGAACTTCTGCACAGAGACTGTTTTTCCAATGCCAGCGACTCCCTTTGTCAGCACAGTTCTGATAGGTTTGTCTTGTCCAGTTAAGGGTTTGAAGATGTCGTTACATTTGATTGCAGTCTCTGGTCTTGCTTGTTTCCTGGATGTTGTCTCAATCTGTCTCAGCTCATGTTCATTATTGACCTCTCCTGTTCCACCCTCTGTGATGTAGAGCTCTGTGTAGATCTTATTGAGAAGTGTTGGGTTTCCTTGTTTAGCGATCCCCTCAAATACACATTGAAACTTCTTCTTTAGATTAGATTTGAGTTCACGTTGGCAAATCACAGCAAGCTCATCTGAATGAAGAAATAACACAGAGGATATTAATATTACGTCTGTTTTGATGCCTACAGTATTGTAGGACTGTTATAACGTTTAAATTATAATCATTTATTCTCTTAACTGACTTTATAAATGTGTAAATGTTTTCATAATTCATTACAGACTGGTGTGACTGATTATATTATTATTGGTATTATTGATGGTATTATTAATGTTGTCTCTGTCTCTCTAAATTAATCACCACGACACATCCCTGCTGCTACTTGATGAGGTCACTAGGTGTTGTGTTAAGGCTGCTACAATATCATTGAGTTACACAGCTACTTTAGCTGTACGTTAGCTACAGCTTTTAAATGTTATAAAACAGCATTCAACATGAGGCAGACAGATCTTACATTTCTCCAGTGTGTCAGCAAGCTCCTTCTGGTTCATTTTCCTCAGGACGTGCAGTGTGATCTTCAGAGCCCCATCTCTGGCACTGCTCTCCTGCTTCTCATCTTCAGCATTCACCACTTCCTTATCCTGCTTCTGACTCTCAAAGCCTTCTGGGAGTTCTGGACTAAGAATCCTCTTGAACATCTTCAGCTCGTTCTTCACAAATGTCATAATATTCTCTTCAAGCAACTGAAATAAATCAAGTAAATAAGTTAAGCAAGAGAAGAAATGCTTTCTCATTAACACATTAATGAATGATTGACAGATCAACTTTACTTGTGGTAAACAAAATCAAATGTACATAACAGGACCACATACTCTGAATATGGAGGCCAGGTCTGTTTGATGACTCTGGGAAGACTGACCACTGAGAATCTCTGACTCTGATCTCTCCTGTTGGTTTCTGTGGACAAAACATGAGATTACATCTCCTCATCCAGGGAGTGCACACACACACACACACACACACACACACACACACACACACACACACACACACACACACACACACACACACACACACACACACACACACACACACACACACACACACACGTTGTGTTCTTTTTAAATACTGAAATAGGACTGTTATGGATACAAGTATTCTGTGTGTATTTCTTTTCTCCCCTACTCACAGGTGACCATCATCATTCCCCAATCAGTCATCAATCAGTCGCTAATCAAAAGACACCTGCTCCTTTTCCCTTACCCAATCACAGTCCCTTTCCCTTGGTTTAAAAACCCCTGTCAGTTGTTTTCTCTGTAGCTCAATCTCTCTGTCAATGCCATCTGTCTGTAGATCTCTTGTTTGGTTTGCAACTACATGTCACTTTGTCCCCACCTGTGAGTATTGGTTTTGGTTTTATTTGTATTTTTTATTTCACCTTTATTTAACCAGGTAGGCTAGTTGAGAACAAGTTCTCATTTGCAACTGTGACCTGGCCAAGATAAAGCATAGCAGTGTGAACAGACAACAACACAGAGTTACACATGGAGTAAACAATAAACAAGTCAATAACATGGTAGAAAAAAAGAGAATCTATATACAATGTGTGCAAAAGGCGTGAGGAGGTAGGCAATAAATCGAATAATTACAATTTAGCAGATTCACACTGGAGTGATAAATCATCAGATGATCATGTGCAAGTAGAGATACTGGTGTGCAAAGGGGCAGAAAAGTAAATAAATAAAAGCAGTATGGGGGTGAGGTAGGTAAATTGGGTGGGCTATATACCGATGGACTATGTACAGCTGCAGCGATCGGTTAGCTGCTCAGATAGCAGATGTTTAAAGTTGTTGAGGGAGATAAAAGTCTCCAACTTCAGAGATTTTTGCAATTCGTTCCAGTCGCAGGCAGCAGAGAACTGGAAGGAAAGGCGGCCAAATGAGGTTTTGGCTTTAGGGATGATCAGTGAGATACACCTGCTGGAGCGCGTGCTACGGGTGGGTGTAGCCATCGTGACCAGTGAACTGAGATAAGGCGGCACTTTACCTAGCATAGCCTTGTAGATGACCTGGAGCCAGTGGGTCTGACGACGAACATGTAGCGAGGGCCAGCCGACTAGGGCATACATGTCGCAGTGGTGGGTCGTATAAGGTGCTTTAGTAACAAAACGGATGGCACTGTGATAAACTGCATCCAGTTTGCTGAGTAGAGTATTGGAAGCTATTTTGTAGATGACATCGCCGAAGTCGAGGATCGGTAGGATAGTCAGTTTTACTAGGGTAAGTTTGGCGGCGTGAGTGAAGGAGGCTTTGTTGCGAAATAGAAAGCCGACTCTAGATTTGATTTTGGATTGGAGATGTTTGATATGAGTCTGGAAGGAGAGTTTGCAGTCTAGCCAGACACCTAGGAACTTATAGATGTCCACATATTCTAGGTCGGAACCGTCCAGGGTGGTGATGCTAGTCGGGCGTGCGGGTGCAGGCAGCGAACGGTTGAAAAGCATGCATTTGGTTTTACTAGCGTTTAAGAGCAGTTGGAGGCCACGGAAGGAGTGTTGTATGGCATTGAAGCTCGTTTGGAGGTTAGATAGCACAGTGTCCAAGGAAGGGCCAGAAGTATACAGAATGGTGTCGTCTGCGTAGAGGTGGATCAGGGAATCGCCCGCAGCAAGAGCAACATCATTGATATATACAGAGAAAAGAGTCGGCCCGAGAATTGAACCCTGTGGTACCCCCATAGAGACTGCCAGAGGACCGGACAACATGCCCTCCGATTTGACACACTGAACTCTGTCTGCAAAGTAGTTGGTGAACCAGGCAAGGCAGTCATTAGAAAAACCGAGGCTACTGAGTCTGCCGATAAGAATCTGGTGATTGACAGAGTCGAAAGCCTTGGCCAGGTCGATGAAGACGGCTGCACAGTAATGTCTCTTATTGATGGCGGTTATGATATCGTTTAGTACCTTGAGCGTGGCTGAGGTGCACCCGTGACCAGCTCGGAAACCGGATTGCACAGCGGAGAAGGTACGGTGGGATTCGAGATGGTCAGTGATCTGTTTGTTGACTTGGCTTTCGAAGACCTTAGATAGGCAGGGCAGGATGGATATAGGTCTGTAACAGTTTGGGTCCAGGGTGTCTCCCCCTTTGAAGAGGGGGATGACTGCGGCAGCTTTCCAATCCTTGGGGATCTCAGATGATTCGAGGGAGAGGTTGAACAGGCTGGTAATAGGGGGTGCGACAATGGCGGCGGACAGTTTCAGAAGTAGGGGGTCCAGATTGTCAAGCCCAGCTGATTTGTATGGGTCCAGGTTTTGCAGCTCTTTCAGAACATCTGCTATCTGGATTTGGGTAAAGGAGAAGCTGGGGAGGCTTGGGCGAGTAGCAGCGGGGGGGCGGAGCTGTTGGCCAAGGTTGGAGTCGCCAGGAGGAAGGCATGGCCAGCCGTTGAGAAATGCTTGTTGAAGTTTTCGATTATCACGGATTTATCGGTGGTGACCGTGTTACCTAGCCTCAGTGCAGTGG
The DNA here is from genome assembly GCF_016432855.1 of Salvelinus namaycush. Lineage (NCBI taxonomy): Eukaryota > Metazoa > Chordata > Actinopteri > Salmoniformes > Salmonidae > Salvelinus > Salvelinus namaycush. The sequence goes on along the minus strand of NW_024057809.1, from coordinate 197,802 downwards.
GCAGCTGGGAGGAGGTGCTCTTGTTCTCCATGGACTTTACAGTATCCCAGAACTTTTTTGGAGTTAGAGCTACAGGATGCAAATTTCTGCTTGAAAAAGCTGGCCTTTGCTTTCCTGACTGACTGCCTGTATTGGTTCCTGACTTCCCTGAACAGTTGCATATCGCGGGGACTCTTCGATGCTATTGCAGTTCGCCACAGGATGTTTTTGTGCTGGTCGAGGGCAGTCAGGTCTGGAGTGAAGCAAGGGCTATATCTGTTCTTAGTTCTGCATTTTTTGAACGGAGCATGCTTGTCTAATATGGTGAGGAAGTAACTTTTAAAGAATGACCAGGCATCCTCAACTGACGGGATGAGGTCAATATCCTTCCAGGGTACCCGGGCCAGGTCGATTAGAAAGGCCTGCTCGCAGAAGTGTTTTAGGGAGCGTTTGACAGTGATGAGGGGTGAGCGTTTGACCGCGGACCCGTAGCGGATACAGGCAATGAGGCAGTGATCGCTGAGATCTTGATTGAAGACAGCAGAGGTGTATTTGGAGGGCAAGTTGGTCAGGATAATGTCTATTAGGGTGCCCATGTTTACGGATTTAGGGTTGTACCTGGTGGGTTCCTTGATGATTTGTGTGAGATTGAGGGCATCTAGCTTAGATTGTAGGACTGCCAGGGTGTTAAGCATATCCCAGTTTAGGTCACCTAACAGAACAAACTCTGAAGCTAGATGGGGGGCGATCAATTCACAGATGGTGTCCAGGGCACAGCTGGGAGCTGAGGGGGGTCGGTAGCAGGCGGCAACAGTGAGAGACTTATTTCTGGAGAGATTAATTTTTAAAATTAGAAGTTCGAACTGTTTGGGCATAGACCTGGAAAGTATGACAGAAATTTGCAGGCTATCTCTGCAGTAGATTGCAACTCCTCCCCCTTTGGCAGTTCTATCTTGACAGAAAGTGTTATAGTTGGGTATGTAAATCTCAGAATTTTTGGTGGCCTTCCTAAGCCAGGATTCAGACACAGCAAGGACATCAGGGTTGGCAGAGTGTGCTAAAGTGGTGAGTAAGACAAACTTAGGGAGGAGGCTTCTGATGTTGACATGCATGAGACCAAGGCTTTTTCGATCACAGAAGTCAACAAATGAGGGTGCCTGGGGACATGCAGGGCCTGGGTTTACCTCCACATCACCCGAGGAACAGAGGAGTAGTAGGATGAGGGTGCGGCTAAAGGCTACCAAAACTGGTCGCCTAGAGCGTTGGGGACAAGGAATAAAAGGAGCAGATTTATGGGCGTGGTAGAATAGATTCTGGGCATAATGTGCAGACGGGTATGGTGGGGCACGGGTACAGCGGAGGCAAGCCCAGGCACTGGGTGATGATAAGAGAGGTTGTATCTCTGGACATGCTGGTCACAATGGGTGAGGTCACCACATGTGTGGGAGGTGGGACAAAGGAGGTATCAGAGGTACGGGGAGTGGAACTACGGGCTCCATTGCAAACCAAAACAATGATAACTAGCCTGAACAACAGTATACAAGGCATATTGATATTTGAGAGAGACATACAGTAAGGCATAAAGTAATTGCAGGTCTTGATTGGGAGAGCTAGCTAAAACAACAGGTGAGATAACAGCAGCTAGTCAGCTAACACAGCAACAGCAGGTAAAATGGCGATGACTAGGCAGAGAGGGTCGGATTAACTACACACAGAGCCTGAGTTAAAACACAGAGCCGACAGATAAAACACAAATAAACAGAATGGAGTACCGTGAATTAATGGGCAGTCCAGCAGGCATCAGCTATGTAGCCAAGTGATCATAGTGTCCAGGGGGCAGCCGTAGATGGAGCAGGGAAGCCGCCACTACGCTAGCACGCGGCGTTTAAAGTTAGTAGCCCGGGGGTGGTCTGCTCAGACGGAGGGGGTCTGCTCAGACGGAGGCCGGTTGAGGGCACAGCGGATGGGGTATTCGTCGGCAGACCAGACGTGGAGGTGCGGCGGGGCGCCGTGTCGACAGAGAATCCAAGCCAGATGGCGAAAGAGGTATTGTAGAATTTTGTTTGCTAACTGGTGCTAGCTTCGTGGCAGTGGCGCTAGCTGCAAGCTAGCTGTGAGGATCAGAAGTAGTGGCTCAGGGATTACGGCAGGAATCCGGCGTTGTTGTGGAGAGACAGTCCGATGCTGGTAAATTGGTGAGTAATATCCAGGCTAATAACAGGGCTGGTGTCTGTGCAGAAGGTAAAAGCTGCTAGCAGTGGCTAAAAATGACTAAATAGCTTGTAGCTGGTTAGCTGGTTAGCTACTGGGGGTTCTTGGATGTGTTCCAAAGTAAAAAAAATAATAGCGATTCCGTATCACATTGGGTGAGGTAGGTTACCGGAAGGTATAATCGAATTAAAAATCGAAAAGAGATTAAAATATATACAAAAAATACGAAAAATACAAAAGTACACGAGAGGACGAAACAAAACACGCCTACACTGCTACGCCATCTTGGATCAGAGATGGTGTTTGAGTGTTTGTTTGATGGTGGGAAAAGGGGGTAACCAGATAAGTCGCCCATGGGCATACATTACCCGTAGGAATACTTTGTATATAAACACTAGTTAGAACTGGGCGGACCACCCCCTGTATTTTTGGTTAGTTAGTTAGCTGTTGGTGAAGTAGGCTAGTCTAGCTTAGGGGTGTTTGTGGATACTTATTATTTCTTTCCTTGGGTCCAGCTCAGCCCCTTTTCCTGCTCCCCCCATTACCGTGTGTTTGGAAATAAACCCTGAGTGTTTGACGGTAGATATTAGTTGTCGTGGTTATTTCGTACTCACTCTTACTTTGTCACTACTATAATTTGCATGAGTTATGTTACGGGTTCCATTACCCCTAGACTGTCGGGCCAAAGGGATTCGTAACAAGGAATATGGAAGGATCAGACAGAGACACCATGAACGTTGTGTTTGTTTAATATTGTTTAAGGACAAAAAAATTGCTTTTCTTTCAAAAAAAAGTACAAAAAAAAAGTATGAATGTATGTACTTGTAAGTCGCTCTGGATAAGAGCGTCTGCTAAATGACTTAAAATGTAAAATGTAAATGTAAAAACAGGGACATTTCTAGGTGACTCCAAACTTTTGAACGGTAGTGTACATGTAGGTAGGGGTAAAAGTGACCATCAGGATAGAGATTACATCTCCTCATCCAGGGAGTGCAGACACACACACACACACACACACAGGGAGGAAATGTTGTGTTTGTTTAACCTGTCTGGCACCGGGGTTCCGCTAGCGGAACTCCTCCCACATTCCACTGAAAAGGCAGAGCGCGAAATTAAAAAAATATTTTTGAGAAATATTTAACTTTCACACATTAACAAGTCCAATACAGCTAATGAAAGATACACATCTTGTGAATCCAGTCAACATGTCCGATTTTTAAAATGTTTTACAGCGAAAACACCACGTACATTTATGTTAGCTCACCACCAAATACAAAAAAGGACAGACATTTTTCACAGCACAGGTAGCATGCACTTAGCCAACCTAACTAACCAAGAACCAACCAAACTAACCAAGAAACAACTTCATCAGATGACAGTCTTATAACATGTTATACAATAAATCTATGTTTTGTTCGAAAAATTTGCATATTTGAGGTATAAATCAGTTTTACATTGCAGCTACCATCACAGCTACCGTCAGAAATAGCACCGAAGCAGCCAGAGTAATTACAGACACCAACGTCAAATACCTAAATACTCAATATAAAACATTTCTGAAAAATCGATGGTGTACAGCAAATTAAAGACAAACATCTTGTGTATCCAGCCAATATTTCCGATTTTTTAAAGTGTTTTACAGCGAAAACACAATATAGCATTATATTAGCTTACTACAATAGCCTACCATACTACCGCATTCATTCATCAAGGCACGTTAGCGATAGCAATAGGCACGTTAGCGATAGCGAATAAATCAGCAAAAGATATTAATTTTCACTAACCTTCATAAACCTTCATCAGATGACAGTCCTGTAACATTAGGTTATACATACACTTATGTTTTGTTCGAAAATGTGCATATTTAGAGCTGAAATCAGTGGTTATACATTGTGCTAACGTAGCATCTTTTTCCCAGAATGTGCGGATATTTTTATGACACTCAACTATTCTGACCAAATAACTATTCATAAACGTTACTAGAAAATACATGTTGTATAGGAAATGATAGATACACTAGTTCTTAATGCAATCGCCGTGTTAGAATTCTAAAAATAACTTCATTACGACATCCAGCTTAGTTATAGCGAGAGCGTGCCCAAAATCTGGGCGCAAACTACTATTTCACATGTTCGACAGATATATGAAATAGCATCATAAAATGGGTCCTACTTTTGATGATCTTCCATCAGAATGTTGTACAAGGGGTCCTTTGTCCAGAACAATCGTTGTTTGGTTTTAGAATGTCCTCTTCTCCAGTCAATTAGCACGGAAAGCTAGCAAAGTAGCGCAACGCTCTCCTTCCTGAACAAAGGCACACAACGCAACACGCCTAACGTCCCGAATAAATTTCAATGATCTAATAAAACTATATTGAAAAAACATACTTTACGATGATATTGTCACATTTATCAAATAAAATTGAAGCCGGAGATATTAGTCGTCTATAACGACAGCTTTTCAGAAGGCAATACCAGGTCCCTCCAGAAAACAGGAAACTGGTGACACGTCATGCCAAGAGCTTTTATTCGACCCCAGATCAAGTTATACACTCCATTTCTTCTCTCGCTGCCTGTCGACATCTAGTGGAAGACGTATGAAGTGCATGTATACTAATAAATATCAAGGACATTTATAGGCAGGCCCTAGAACAGAGCATCGATTTCAGATTTTCCACTAGCTGTCAGGAAGTTTGCTGCAAAATGAGTTCTGTTTTACTCACAGATATAATTCAAACGGTTTGAGAAACTAGAGAGTGTTTTCTATCCAATAGTAATAATAATATGCATATTGTACGAGGAAGAATTGAGTACGAGGCCGTTTAAATTGGGCACGATTTTCCCCCAAAGTGAAAACAGCGCCCTCTGTCCTCAACAGGTAAATATTGTTTTAGGACTATGAAAATGGAAAAAATGATTAGCAATTGATTATGAAAACAACAACAAAAAAATGGGAGATGAGAAATGACTAGAGACAGTGTTGTTTAACTCACTGACCATGACCCATGAGTTCTTCTTACCTTTGTTCAGTAGAAAAGTCTCCCTTTCTAAAGGATATAGGAGGACCCATAGACCAGTTACTCTTCATGGACACACAGCTGGGAACAGGGGAGGCTGGTCTCTCCTGCTTAAATGGACTTCAACACAACAGAGACAAACATTACATCTCTCATCTACTCTGAGCTCAGATGGGGAAACATAAGAAGCGTTTAATTCCAAAACGCTATATATCACTTTACAGAAACCTTAGTAAATTAGCTTTTATTGTTTAAAGCATTTCTGAAAGAGATTGGTGTGTTTTTCCACTATCTAATCATGGCATGGGATTGTTCAATGACAGACATGTATTTGTTTAAAAATCACTTGATGTTTTCATTTCAGAGAGACAAATAATCATGTTTTTTTTCCCGCAAAATGCTATATATTTGCCTCACTCTCAAATGTGACCGACCATAATAATGAGACTATAAGGAGTACCAGTACTGAGTCAATGTGCAGGGGTACCAGGTAGTTGAGGTAATAATGAGACTATAAGGAGAACCAGTACTGAGTCAATGTGCAGGGGTACCAGGTAGTTGAGGTAATAATGAGACTATAAGGAGTACCAGTACTGAGTCAATGTGCAGGGGTACCAGGTAGTTGAGGTAATAATGAGACTATAAGGAGTACCAGTACTGAGTCAATGTGCAGGGGTACCAGGTAGTTGAGGTAATAATGAGACTATAAGGAGTACCAGTACTGAGTCAATGTGCAGGGGTACCAGGTAGTTGAGGTAATAATGAGACTATAAGGAGTACCAGTACTGAGTCAATGTGCAGGGGTACCAGGTAGTTGAGGTAATAATGAGGCTATAAGGAGTACCAGTACTGAGTCAATGTGCAGGGGTACCGGGTAGTTGAATGTTGTCTTTGTTTAATATTGTTTTTGGACTATGAAAATGGACAAAAGGATTAGCCTATGGATTATGAAAACAAAAACAAAAATGGGAAAATGGGAGAGGAGAAATGACTAGAGACAGTGTTGTTTAACTCACTGACCATGACCCATGAGTTCTTCTTACCTTTTTTCAGTAGAAAAGTCTCCCGCTCTAAAGTTTATAGGACGATCCATAGACCAGTCACTCTTCATGGACACACAGCTGAGTACAGGGGAGGCTGGTCTCTCCTGCTTGATTGGGCTTCAACACAACAAGCGTTACGTCTCTACTAAATGTATGGTGTTTTTGGTTTATGTCAGTTTCGATGTTTGTTATGCTATGAATGGTTGTTTGATGGTTGTAAGTGGTAAAATGAAATAGAATTGCAAAATATAACAATTTCTGAGTAATTACTACTTTAGTAAGGAATTACACATTCAGTACTACTGCAGTTGCTACATAATAGAGCATCTGAGTAGTGATTATTTGTCCAGTGTACAATACCTGCTTTAATAAAAAAGATGTTGCTCTCCCAAAAGCAACACAGCCCTAGTATGAGATACATACCTGTAAAGTAATGAATGACCATTTTAGAAAATCATGGGACATATAGTCTGTGGTTTCATGCTATTTTATGTCAATGATATTGCTGCTTGTAGCCTATAACTGATGCTTCTTGGTCTTATGCTGCCATCTAGTGGAAATATTTAGCAATTAAAAGTTCTTAATTCATGTACAGACATTAGTGAGGCAGCTGAGAAATAACGTGCATTTCTCTTGTTAATTCCTTAGTTCAGTCTCAAACCTGCCCCACCTATCCCATTCCAGTTGCTGGATTTTTCACATAGATGTTACTAGGTCACACAGTTCAAACCACATTTGAAAAATAAAACTAATGTGTCTTGTTGATCAAGTGTTCTGCCTTGCAATGATAAATATCATAAAATAACTAAACAAAATAAAAACAGTACAATGCTTAGACAGGTTTTGAATAACAAAATAATCAAAATGCTATTTAGTACTATAATTGTATTTACTAACATAATATTAATACTAAAATAGTTCCTGTATGTATTTATTAACATAATATTATTACTAAAATAGTTTCTAAAAGTGTTCTAGGCTACCCTACCCTAGAATTAGGCTAAAATTGGTAGGGTTAGAGTTTCCTTATAGCACTATGTGACATCTGCTGTTGTAAAAAGGCTTTATAAATACATTTGATTGATTGTTAGGTTTAGGGTTTTTAAGGTCAAAAATAGTATGGGTTTATAACTCTCTTGCTCCTCCCTGTGGCCTCTGTGGATACTACATAACTAATTCACGACACCTGCTAGGCTCATAATCTGAGGTAGCAACTGAGTCAGATCTACAAATCAATAAACTAGACCTGTCCATTTGGTTTGTAAATCAGTGAACCTGCGCAGAGTTCACTCAATTCGATGTCAACGAATGAAGATTCCAATGCAAATCAAATTACCCAGCAGCCATTTAGATACAACAAATCGTCACAACAATGAAATCATTCTCGGCCACATCTTGACAACTAGGACAGGGACATGCGTTTTGTTTAAGTTGAACACTTTTTTCTGAAAACCAATATGGGCTCCCAAGTGGTGCAGTGGTCTAAGACACTGCATCTCAGTATAATAAGTTACCTGAGGTCAGAGTTCACGGTTAATGCCGGCAGGTCTAATTGATAACAATAACGAAGCTGCCATTGTGATGCAGAACAATGAGCTGGGAATAGAACGTTCAGAAGGTGAGTTGGTGCCACGGTGCTCAATACAACTAATAGGAGCTGGCAGGGTGAAAAATGACCTAAAATAAGGTCTGTTTTTTCACGATTACTTCATAACTAGAGACATAATATAAGATAAGGTAATGTTATGAAACTGGGCTCCATGGCAGATGCAATGAACTAGTTATCAGAAAAAAACATTGTTGAAAACGTCATGTGTCCAGCCTACTGAGGCGCCACAAAAATAATATTCAAAAGTTCGGTCCTTGGACACAGAGGGTTTAACCACTAAAGTTAACGTGAATCGAGTGAAGAGAGGAGAACCGGACAGAGGTAGCATCCGTCAACGAGAGAGGGAGAAGCCCTCCACAGGATGTAACAGGTGGAAGAAACATCCGGGTATCTCCATTGGTCCCCACAAACGCAGGCAGCCGGTGATGTCGTGATAAAGCACTAAATAAACTTCAGTTAAATAATAATCCCCCTTGGGTTGTGCCGTGGCGGAGATTTTTGTGGGCTATACTCGGCCTTGTCTCAGGATGGTAAGTTGGTGGTTGAAGATATCCCTCTAGTGGTGTGGGGGCTGTGGTTTGGCAAAGTGTGTGGGGTTATATCCTGCCTGTTTGGCCCTGTCCGGGGGTATCGTCGGATGGGGCCACAGTGTCTCCCGACCCCTCCTGTCTCATCCTCCAGTATTTCTGCTGCAGTAGTTTATGTGTCAGGGGGTTAGGGTCAGTCTGTTATATCTGGAGTATTTCTCCTATCTTATCCGGTATCCTGTGTGAATGTAAGTATGCTCTCTCTAATTCTCTCTCTCTTTCTCTCTCTCTTTCATTCTTTCTTTCTCTCTCTCAGAGGACCTGAGCCCTTGGACCATGCCTCAGGACTACCTGGCCTGATGACTCCTTGCTGTCCCTAATCCACCTGGCCGTGCTGCTGCTCCAGTTCCAACTGTTCTGCCTGCGGCTATGGAACCCTGACCTGTTCACCGGACGTGCTACCTGTCCCAGACCAGCTGTTTTCAACTCTCTAGAGACAGCAGGAGCGGGAGAGATACTCTAAATGATCGTCTATGAAAAGCCAACTGACATTTACTCCTGAGGTGCTGACCTGTTGCACCCTTGACACTACTGTGATTATTATTATTTGACCCTGCTGGTCATCTATGAATATTTGAACATCTTGGCCATGTTCTGTTATAATCTCCACCCGGCACAGCCAGAAGAGGACTGGCCACCCCTTATAGCCTGGTTCCTCTCTAGGTTTCTTCCTAGGTTCTGGCCTTTCTAGGGAGTTTTTCCTAGCCACTGTGCTTCTACACCTGCATTTCTTGCTGTTTAGGGTTTTACGCTGGGTTCCTGTACAGCACTTTGTGACATCAGCTGATTTAAGAAGGGCTTTATAAATACATTTGATTTGATTTGGTAGCTAGGATAACCAGGATGCTGCTGGTATAGTAGCTAGCTAGCTTACCTAGCTGTACTGACTAGCTTGGCTAGCTAGCAGGTTGTTGTCTGTACCTCGTCTCGAGGATGATGACGAATCCAGTGAACCACAAATTGAAACAAGGATAGAGAGTGAAAAGGATCTGGCTACACTCATACTGTCCCTGACCATTTAAGAAAAAAGCAAATTAACCACTGAACTTCGGTGTCTCAACACTGTAGTGAACTCCATCGTTATTCCCCAAGATCACCTCAGCCAACTCTACGCGTAACCGCTTGGTGCCACACAGTATGTGGACGCGGACAGTTCTGTACGAGAACGCAGGAAGTTCCAGAACAGTGGCACAAAATAACTAAACCCAGTCTTTACAGTGGGTTACATTAGTAATATTCATATTTTTTTATGGTTAAACAAACATTCTAAGTTTTTTTTAACAATATTTTGAAATCTGGGCCATATCCACAAAGCATGTCAGAGTAGAGATTTGAAGAAGAGTTTGTTGTTTGCTGTAACTAATGGACAACGTTGTATTGAAAAGTATTGTAATGTATTGTAATGTATTGTAATGTATTGTAATGTATTGTATTGTATTGTATTGTAATGTAAAAAAGTCATCCAGAGTTGACGTGTTCCATCGTTCAAACAAAGAGATGAAGAGATGCCTCCCTGACCACCAGTGTGTTAATGAAGAGATGTCTCCCTGACCACCAGTGTGTTAATGAAGAGATGTCTCCCTGACCACCAGTGTGGATATAATGAAGAGATGTCTCCCTGACCACCAGTGTGTTTGGATATAATGAAGAGATGTCTCCCTGAACACCAGTGTGGATATAATGAAGAGATGTCTCCCTGACCACCAGTGTGTTTGGATATAATGAAGAGATGTCTCCCTGAACACCAGTGTGTTTGGATATAATGAAGAGATGTCTCCCTGACCACCAGTGTGTTTGGATATAATGAAGAGATGTCTCCCTGACCACCAGTGTGTTTGGATATAATGAAGAGATGTCTCCCTGACCACCAGTGTGTTTGGATATAATGAAGAGATGTCTCCCTGACCACCAGTGTGTTGGATATAATGAAGAGATGTCTCCCTGACCACCAGTGTTTTTGGATATAATGAAGAGATGCCTCCCTGACCACCAGTGTGTTTGGATATTGTCACGCCCTGGCCTTAGTATTCTTTGTTTTCTTAATTATTTTAGTTAGGTCAGGGTGTGACATGGGGAATGTATGTGTTTTTTGTAGTGTCTAGGGTGGTTGTAAGGTTTAGGGGGTTTATTAGAGTAGTTGGGTTTATGTTTAGTATAGTAGTCTAGCTGTGTCTATGGTTGAGTGTAGGTTTCTAGGAAAGTCTATGGTTGCCTGAATTGGGTCTCAATTAGAGACAGCTGGTTATTGTTGTCTCTGATTGGGAGCCATATTTAAGGCAACCATAGGCTTTAGATGTTTGTGGGGAATTGTCTATGTTGAACGTTTGTAGCATGTGTGTGTGTACTACGTTTATAGCTTCACGGTCGTTTGTTGTTTTTGTATAGTTTGTAATAGTGTTTCGTTTCATGTTCATCTTCGTAGTAAAATAAAAGAAGATGGCTTATTTTCCACATGCTGCGTTTTGGTCCGTCTCTCCTCCACACGATCGTGACAGAATTACCCACCAACATCGGATCAAGCAGCGTGTGCAACAACAGGACCCACCTACACAGGACTATTGGAATTGGGAGGAAATTCTGGACCGCGAAGTACCAGGAGAATATAACCGCCCCAAAGCTGAGCTGGAGGCAGAGAGGCGGAGATATGAGGAGGCAGCAAGGAAACAAGGTTGGAAGCCCGTAAGTCAAACCCAAAAATTTCTTGGGGGGGGGGCTCTCGGGTAGTTTAGTTGGGTCAGTCGGGAGACGTGAGCCAACTCCTCCTGCTTACCGTAAGGAGCCGGTGAGGGCGGATTTGGAGGAGAGTGACGCAGAGACAGTAAAGGAGTTAATGGAGAAATTGGAGGAGAGAGTTATGAGGGATGTATTGGTTTGGTGCATGAGGCACGGCATCCGTCCGAATGAACGTGTTGGTGATTTAATGTCACCGGGAACAGCTCTCCATACTCGTCCTGAGGTGCGTGCTAGCCGTCTGGTTAAGACAGTGCCTACAGCACGCACAAAGCCTCCTGTGCGTCTCCAGAGTCCTGTGCGTCCTGTTACTGCTCCTCGCACTAGCCCTGTGGTGTGTGTTCCCAGCCCAGTACCACCAGTGCTGACACCACGCACCAGGCTTCCAGTGCGTCTCCAGAGCCCTGTTCCTCCTCCACGCACTCTCCCTGTGGTGCGTGTCTCCAGCCCAGTGCCTCCAGTCCCGGCACCACGCACCAAGCCTCCTGTGCGTCTCCAGAGCCCTGTACGCACTGATCCTTCTCCCCGCACTCGTCCTGAGGTGCGTGCCCTCAGCCCGGTACCACCAGTTCCGGCACCACGCACCAAGCCTCCTGTGCGTCTCCAGAGCCCTGTACGCACTGATCCTTCTCCCCGCACTCGTCCTGAGGTGCGTGCCCTCAGCCCGGTACCACCAGTTCCGGCACCACGCACTAGGCCTAATGTGCGTCCCCAGGGTCCAGTATGCCTTGTCCCTGCTCCCCGCACTAGGCGTGAAGTGCGTGTCTTCAGTCCGGTGCCTCCAGTTCCGGCACCACGCACCAGGCCTACAGTGCGTCTCAGCCGGCCAGAGTCTGCCGTCTGCCCAACGGCGCCTGAACTGTCCGTCTGCCAAGCGCCGCATGAACTGCCCGTCTGTATTGAGCCTTCAAAGCCGCCCGTCTGCCATGAGCCTGCAAAGCCGCCCGTCTGCCATGAGCCTACAGAGCCTTCCGCCAGACTGGAGCCGCTAGAGCCTTCCGCCAGACAGGAGCCGCTAGAGCCTTCCGACAGACAGGAGCAGCCAAAGCCTTCCGCTAGACAGGATCAGTCTGAGCCATCCGTCTCCGCAGCGCCATCTGAGCCATCCGTCTCCCCAGCGCCGTCTGAGCCATCCGTCTCCTCAGCGCCATCTGAGCCATCCGTCTCCCCAGCGCCGTCTGAGCCATTCGTCTCCCCAGCGCCGTCTGAGCCATCCGTCTGTCCCGAGCCATTAGAGCCGCCCGTCTGTCCCGAGCCGTCAGAGCCGTTAGTCAGTCAGGAGCCGCTAGAGCCATTCGTCAGTCAGGATCTGCCAGAGCCGCCAACCAGACAGGATCTGCCAGAGCCGCCAACCAGACAGGATCTGCCAGAGCCGCCAACCAGACAGGATCTGCCAGAGCCGCCAACCAGACAGGATCTGCCAGAGCCGCCAACCAGACAGGATCTGCCAGAGCCGCCAACCAGACAGGATATGCCAGAGCCGTCAGCCAGCCATGAGCGTCCAGAGCCGTCAGCCAGCCATGAGCGTCCAGAGCCGTCAGCCAGCCATGAGCGTCCAGAGCCGTCAGCCAGCCATGAGCTACCCCTCAGCCCAGAGCTGCCATTAATCCTGAACTGCCCCTCAGTCCAGAGCTGTCTCTCTGTCCGGAGCTGCCCTTCAGTCCGGAGTTGCCCCTCTATCCTGAGCTATCTCTCTATCCTGACCTACCTCTCTGTCCTGAGCTATCTCTCTGTCCTGAGCTACCTTATCCTGGTGCTGACCCTTAGTCCGGTACTGCCCCTTAGTCCGGTGCTGCCCCTTAGTCCGGTGCTGCCCCTTAGTCCGGTGCTGCCCCTTAGTCCGGTGCTGCCCCTTAGTCCGGTGCTGCCCCTTAGTCCGGTGCTGCCCCTTAATCCAGTGGGGTTAATGTGGAGGGTGGCCATTTGGAGGAGGCTACGTAAGCGGGTAGTGACTATGGTGGGGTGGGGACCACGACCAGTGCCGGAGCCGCCGCCGTGGAAGGACGCCCACCCAGACCCTCCCCTAGACTATGTGCTGGTGCGCCCGGAGTTCGCACCTTAAGGGGGGGGTTATGTCATGCCCTGGCCTTAGTATTCTTTGTTTTCTTAATTATTTTAGTTAGGTCAGGGTGTGACATGGGGAATGTATGTGTTTTTTGTAGTGTCTAGGGTGGTTGTAAGGTTTAGGGGGTTTATTAGAGTAGTTGGGTTTATGTTTAGTATAGTAGTCTAGCTGTGTCTATGGTTGAGTGTAGGTTTCTAGGAAAGTCTATGGTTGCCTGAATTGGGTCTCAATTAGAGACAGCTGGTTATTGTTGTCTCTGATTGGGAGCCATATTTAAGGCAACCATAGGCTTTAGATGTTTGTGGGGAATTGTCTATGTTGAACGTTTGTAGCATGTGTGTGTGTACTACGTTTATAGCTTCACGGTCGTTTGTTGTTTTTGTATAGTTTGTAATAGTGTTTCGTTTCATGTTCATCTTCGTAGTAAAATAAAAGAAGATGGCTTATTTTCCACATGCTGCGTTTTGGTCCGTCTCTCCTCCACACGATCGTGACAGATATAATGAAGAGATGTCTCCCTGACCACCAGTGTGTTTGGATATAATGAAGAGATGTCTCCCTGACCACCAGTGTGTTTGGATATAATGAAGAGATGTCTCCCTGACCACCAGTGTGTTTGGATATAATGAAGAGATGTCTCCCTGAACACCAGTGTGTTTGGATATAATGAAGAGATGTCTCCCTGACCACCAGTGTGTTTGATATAATGAAGAGATGTCTCCCTGACCACCAGTGTGTTTGGATATAATGAAGAGATGCCTCCCTGGCCACCAGTGTGTTTGGATATAATGAAGAGATGTCTCCCTGACCACCAGTGTGTTTGGATATAATGAAGAGATGTCTCCCTGACCACCAGTGTGTTTGGATATAATGAAGAGATGCCTCCCTGACCACCAGTGTGTTTGGATATAATGAAGAGATGTCTCCCTGAACATCAGTGTGTTTGGATATAATGAAGAGATGCCTCCCTGACCACCAGTGTGTTTGGATATAATGAAGAGATGTCTCCCTGACCACCAGTGTGGATATAATGAAGAGATGTCTCCCTGACCACCAGTGTGTTTGGATATAATGAAGAGATGTCTCCCTGACCACCAGTGTGTTTGGATATAATGAAGAGATGCCTCCCTGACCACCAGTGTGTTAATGAAGAGATGTCTCCCTGACCACCAGTGTGTTAATGAAGAGATGTCTCCCTGACCACCAGTGTGTTAATGAAGAGATGTCTCCCTGACCACCAGTGTGTTTGGATATAATGAAGAGATGTCTCCCTGACCACCAGTGTGTTTGGATATAATGAAGAGATGCCTCCCTGACCACCAGTGTGTTGGATATAATGAAGAGATGTCTCTCTGGCCACCAGTGTGTTTGGATATAATGAAGAGATGTCTCCCTGACCACCAGTGTGTTGGATATAATGAAGAGATGTCTCCCTGGCCACCAGTGTGTTTGGATATAATGAAGAGATGTCTCCCTGACCACCAGTGTGTTTGGATATAATGAAGAGATGTCTCCCTGACCACCAGTGTGTTTGGATATAATGAAGAGATGTCTCCCTGAACACCAGTGTGTTTGGATATAATGAAGAGATGTCTCCCTGACCACCAGTGTGGATATAATGAAGAGATGTCTCCCTGACCACCAGTGTGTTTGGATATAATGAAGAGATGTCTCCCTGACCACCAGTGTGTTTGGATATAATGAAGAGATGTCTCCCTGACCACCAGTGTGTTTGGATATAATGAAGAGATGTCTCCCTGACCACCAGTGTGGATATAATGAAGAGATGTCTCCCTGACCACCAGTGTGTTTGGATATAATGAAGAGATGTCTCCCTGACCACCAGTGTTTTTGGATATAATGAAGAGATGTCTCCCTGACCACCAGTGTGTTTGGATATAATGAAGAGATGTCTCCCTGACCACCAGTGTGGATATAATGAAGAGATGTCTCCCTGACCACCAGTGTGTTTGGATATAATGAAGAGATGTCTCCCTGACCACCAGTGTGTTTGGATATAATGAAGAGATGTCTCCCTGGCCACCAGTGTGTTTGGATATAATGAAGAGATGCCTCCCTGGCCACCAGTGTGGATATAATGAAGAGATGTCTCCCTGACCACCAGTGTGTTTGATATAATGAAGAGATGCCTCCCTGACCACCAGTGTGGATATAATGAAGAGATGCCTCCCTGACCACCAGTGTGGATATAATGAAGAGATGCCTCCCTGACCACCAGTGTGGATATAATGAAGAGATGCCTCCCTGACCACCAGTGTGTTTGGATATAATGAAGAGATGTCTCCCTGGCCACCAGTGTGTTTGGATATAATGAAGAGATGTCTCCCTGGCCACCAGTGTGGATATAATGAAGAGATGCCTCCCTGACCACCAGTGTGTTTGGATATAATGAAGAGATGCCTCCCTGACCACCAGTGTGTTTGGATATAATGAAGAGATGTCTCCCTGACCACCAGTGTGTTTGGATATAATGAAGAGATGTCTCCCTGACCACCAGTGTGGATATAATGAAGAGATGTCTCCCTGACCACCAGTGTGTTTGGATATAATGAAGAGATGTCTCCCTGACCACCAGTGTGTTTGGATATAATGAAGAGATGCCTCCCTGACCACCAGTGTGTTTGGATATAATGAAGAGATGTCTCCCTGACCACCAGTGTGTTTGGATATAATGAAGAGATGTCTCCCTGACCACCAGTGTGTTTGGATATAATGAAGAGATGTCTCCCTGACCACCAGTGTGTTTGGATATAATGAAGAGATGTCTCCCTGACCACCAGTGTGTTTGGATATAATGAAGAGATGTCTCCCTGACCACCAGTGTGTTTGGATATAATGAAGAGATGTCTCTCTGGCCACCAGTGTGTTGGATATAATGAAGAGATGTCTCTCTGGCCACCAGTGTGTTTGGATATAATGAAGAGATGTCTCCCTGACCACCAGTGTGTTGGATATAATGAAGAGATGTCTCCCTGGCCACCAGTGTGTTTGGATATAATGAAGAGATGTCTCCCTGACCACCAGTGTGTTTGGATATAATGAAGAGATGTCTCCCTGACCACCAGTGTGTTTGGATATAATGAAGAGATGCCTCCCTGACCACCAGTGTGTTTGGATATAATGAAGAGATGCCTCCCTGACCACCAGTGTGTTTGGATATAATGAAGAGATGCCTCCCTGACCACCAGTGTGTTTGGATATAATGAAGAGATGTCTCCCTGACCACCAGTGTGTTTGGATATAATGAAGAGATGTCTCCCTGACCACCAGTGTGTTTGGATATAATGAAGAGATGTCTCCCTGACCACCAGTGTGTTTGGATATAATGAAGAGATGTCTCCCTGACCACCAGTGTGTTTGGATATAATGAAGAGATGTCTCCCTGACCACCAGTGTGTTTGGATATAATGAAGAGATGACTCCCTGACCACCAGTGTGTTTGGATATAATGAAGAGATGTCTCCCTGAACACCAGTGTGTTTGGATGTAATGAAGAGATGTCTCCCTGACCACCAGTGTGTTTGGATATAATGAAGAGATGTCTCCCTGACCACCAGTGTGTTTGGATATAATGAAGAGATGTCTCCCTGACCACCAGTGTGTTTGGATATAATGAAGAGATGTCTCCCTGACCACCAGTGTGGATATAATGAAGAGATGTCTCCCTGACCACCAGTGTGTTTGGATATAATGAAGAGATGTCTCCCTGACCACCAGTGTGTTTGGATATAATGAAGAGATGTCTCCCTGACCACCAGTGTGTTTGGATATAATGAAGAGATGTCTCCCTGACCACCAGTGTGTTTGGATATAATGAAGAGATGTCTCCCTGACCACCAGTGTGTTGGATATAATGAAGAGATTTCTCCCTGACCACCAGTGTGTTTGGATATAATGAAGAGATGTCTCCCTGACCACCAGTGTGTTTGGATATAATGAAGAGATGTCTCCCTGACCACCAGTGTGGATATAATGAAGAGATGTCTCCCTGACCACCAGTGTGTTTGGATATAATGAAGAGATGTCTCCCTGACCACCAGTGTGGATATAATGAAGAGATGTCTCCCTGACCACCAGTGTGTTTGGATATAATGAAGAGATGTCTCCCTGACCACCAGTGTGTTTGGATATAATGAAGAGATGTCTCCCTGACCACCAGTGTGTTTGGATATAATGAAGAGATGTCTCCCTGACCACCAGTGTGGATATAATGAAGAGATGTCTCCCTGACCACCAGTGTGTTTGGATATAATGAAGAGATGTCTCCCTGACCACCAGTGTGTTTGGATATAATGAAGAGATGTCTCCCTGACCACCAGTGTGGATATAATGAAGAGATGTCTCCCTGACCACCAGTGTGTTTGGATATAATGAAGAGATGTCTCCCTGACCACCAGTGTGTTTGGATATAATGAAGAGATGTCTCCCTGGCCACCAGTGTGTTTGGATATAATGAAGAGATGCCTCCCTGACCACCAGTGTGGATATAATGAAGAGATGTCTCCCTGACCACCAGTGTGTTTGATATAATGAAGAGATGCCTCCCTGACCACCAGTGTGGATATAATGAAGAGATGCCTCCCTGACCACCAGTGTGGATATAATGAAGAGATGCCTCCCTGACCACCAGTGTGGATATAATGAAGAGATGCCTCCCTGACCACCAGTGTGTTTGGATATAATGAAGAGATGTCTCCCTGGCCACCAGTGTGTTTGGATATAATGAAGAGATGTCTCCCTGGCCACCAGTGTGGATATAATGAAGAGATGCCTCCCTGACCACCAGTGTGTTTGGATATAATGAAGAGATGCCTCCCTGACCACCAGTGTGTTTGGATATAATGAAGAGATGTCTCCCTGACCACCAGTGTGTTTGGATATAATGAAGAGATGTCTCCCTGACCACCAGTGTGGATATAATGAAGAAATGTCTCCCTGACCACCAGTGTGTTTGGATATAATGAAGAGATGTCTCCCTGACCACCAGTGTGTTTGGATATAATGAAGAGATGCCTCCCTGACCACCAGTGTGTTTGGATATAATGAAGAGATGTCTCCCTGACCACCAGTGTGTTTGGATATAATGAAGAGATGTCTCCCTGACCACCAGTGTGTTTGGATATAATGAAGAGATGTCTCCCTGACCACCAGTGTGTTTGGATATAATGAAGAGATGTCTCCCTGACCACCAGTGTGTTTGGATATAATGAAGAGATGTCTCCCTGACCACCAGTGTGTTGGATATAATGAAGAGATGTCTCCCTGACCACCAGTGTGGATATAATGAAGAGATGTCTCCCTGACCACCAGTGTGTTTGGATATAATGAAGAGATGTCTCCCTGACCACCAGTGTGGATATAATGAAGAGATGTCTCCCTGACCACCAGTGTGTTTGGATATAATGAAGAGATGTCTCCCTGACCACCAGTGTGGATATAATGAAGAGATGTCTCCCTGACCACCAGTGTGGATATAATGAAGAGATGTCTCCCTGACCACCAGTGTGTTTGGATATAATGAAGAGATGCCTCCCTGAACACCAGTGTGTTTGGATATAATGAAGAGATGCCTCCCTGACCACCAGTGTGGATATAATGAAGAGATGTCTCCCTGACCACCAGTGTGTTTGGATATAATGAAGAGATGTCTCCCTGACCACCAGTGTGGATATAATGAAGAGATGTCTCCCTGACCACCAGTGTGTTTGGATATAATGAAGAGATGTCTCCCTGACCACCAGTGTGTTTGGATATAATGAAGAGATGTCTCCCTGACCACCAGTGTGTTTGGATATAATGAAGAGATGTCTCCCTGACCACCAGTGTGTTTGGATATAATGAAGAGATGTCTCCCTGACCACCAGTGTGTTTGGATATAATGAAGAGATGTCTCCCTGACCACCAGTGTGTTGGATATAATGAAGAGATGTCTCCCTGACCACCAGTGTGTTTGGATATAATGAAGAGATGTCTCCCTGACCACCAGTGTGTTTGGATATAATGAAGAGATGTCTCCCTGACCACCAGTGTGGATATAATGAAGAGATGTCTCCCTGACCACCAGTGTGTTTGGATATAATGAAGAGATGTCTCCCTGACCACCAGTGTGGATATAATGAAGAGATGTCTCCCTGACCACCAGTGTGGATATAATGAAGAGATGTCTCCCTGACCACCAGTGTGTTTGGATATAATGAAGAGATGCCTCCCTGAACACCAGTGTGTTTGGATATAATGAAGAGATGCCTCCCTGACCACCAGTGTGGATATAATGAAGAGATGTCTCCCTGACCACCAGTGTGTTTGGATATAATGAAGAGATGACTCCCTGACCACCAGTGTGTTTGGATATAATGAAGAGATGCCTCCCTGACCACCAGTGTGTTTGGATATAATGAAGAGATGTCTCCCTGACCACCAGTGTGTTTGGATATAATGAAGAGATGTCTCCCTGACCACCAGTGTGTTTGGATATAATGAAGAGATGTCTCCCTGACCACCAGTGTGGATATAATGAAGAGATGTCTCCCTGACCACCAGTGTGTTTGGATATAATGAAGAGATGTCTCCCTGAACACCAGTGTGGATATAATGAAGAGATGTCTCCCTGACCACCAGTGTGTTTGGATATAATGAAGAGATGTCTCCCTGAACACCAGTGTGGATATAATGAAGAGATGTCTCCCTGACCACCAGTGTGTTTGGATATAATGAAGAGATGTCTCCCTGACCACCAGTGTGTTTGGATATAATGAAGAGATGCCTCCCTGACCACCAGTGTGTTTGGATATAATGAAGAGATGCCTCCCTGACCACCAGTGTGTTTGGATATAATGAAGAGATGTCTCCCTGACCACCAGTGTATTTGGATATAATGAAGAGATGCCTCCCTGACCACCAGTGTGTTTGGATATAATGAAGAGATGTCTCCCTGACCACCAGTGTGTTTGGATATAATGAAGAGATGTCTCCCTGACCACCAGTGTGTTTGGATATAATGAAGAGATGTCTCCCTGAACACCAGTGTGTTGGATATAATGAAGAGATGTCTCCCTGACCACCAGTGTGTTGGATATAATGAAGAGATGTCTCCCTGACCACCAGTGTGTTTGGATATAATAAAGAGATGCCTCCCTGACCACCAGTGTGTTGGATATAATGAAGAGATGTCTCCCTGACCACCAGTGTGTTGGATATAATGAAGAGATGTCTCCCTGACCACCAGTGTGTTTGGATATAATGAAGAGATGTCTCCCTGACCACCAGTGTGTTTGGATATAATGAAGAGATGCCTCCCTGACCACCAGTGTGTTTGGATATAATGAAGAGATGTCTCCCTGACCACCAGTGTGGATATAATGAAGAGATGTCTCCCTGACCACCAGTGTGTTTGGATATAATGAAGAGATGCCTCCCTGACCCCCAGTGTGTTTGGATATAATGAAGAGATGTCTCCCTGGCCACCAGTGTGTTTGGATATAATGAAGAGATGTCTCCCTGACCACCAGTGTGTTTGGATATAATGAAGAGATGTCTCCCTGACCACCAGTGTGTTTGGATATAATGAAGAGATGGCTCCCTGACCACCAGTGTGTTTGGATATAATGAAGAGATGGCTCCCTGACCACCAGTGTGTTTGGATATAATGAAGAGATGTCTCCCTGACCACCAGTGTGTTTGGATATAATGAAGAGATTTCTCCCTGACCACCAGTGTGTTTGGATATAATGAAGAGATGTCTCCCTGAACACCAGTGTGTTTGGATATAATGAAGAGATGTCTCCCTGACCACCAGTGTGTTTGGATATAATGAAGAGATGTCTCCCTGACCACCAGTGTGTTTGGATATAATGAAGATCAATTCAGTGAAGAAGAACCTCTAGAATTCTGACCAAAGAACCCTATTAATGGTTCTATATAGAACTTTAGTGGTTCCGTATATTTAAGCAAGATAGAACCCTTTTGGTTTTAAAAGGAGTGAATAGTGTGTTTATGTAACGGAAATATTGTCAAAATCCACCTTGTAACAACAATCACAATTAGTCAAAATGTTATGCATGCCAACATATTAGGCAATAATTATGAGTTGGCAAAATGATTGTGACATGCATTCTATAAATTCTATAGAACAACAATATTTTACAGACACCTGAAGGTCCCCATAAGAAATAATTTCTGATTAAAAATAACAAATGTGAAAACATTGTGGATATAACATTTTAGAAACAAAGTTCTTAAACAATATTGTCATCTCACCTCTTAGCTTTGGTGTCATGTTTCCCAGAGAGATGCATTTTAGAGGCAGGGCCCCGCTCCTCTCTCTCCCCAGAGAGACTCATTTTAGAGGCAGGGCCTCCCTCCTCTCTCTCCCCAGAGAGACTCATTTTAGAGGCAGGGCCTCCCTCCTCTCTCTCCACAGAGAGACTTATTTTAGAGAACTGACCCCTAAACAGAGACCCAACATGTTGGTTGTGGTTAACACAGTGACAACTAAACACAGATCCAACATGTTGGTTGTGGTTAACACAGTGACAACTAAACAGAGATCCAACATGTTGGTTGTGGTTAACACAGTGACAACTAATTATTGAATGTCAATTGTTCAATTTATGAATCATCTCTTAGAAATAAAACATTTACTAACAGATACATCCAAACAGTCAGGTGATTTAATGCATCACATGAACATGTAGTTGTGACTGATAGTTTTCACCTTTTCTCCATGTGGTGGAACTAATAATAATAATAATAATAATAATAATAATAATATAATATGAATAATCAAAATATTAATAATAACAAAAGTAGTAATAATAAAAATAATAATAATAATAATGTCTCACTTTCTCTTTTAATAATTCCTCTCATTCTAGTGTGTTGCTTTGTTCAACAGGTCTGATATTATTCTGCTGTTACTGAATTCAGTTCATAATAACAATGTAAAGTCTGTTCAGTGGTTTCATACCAAACTACACAGGAAGCAGGAGCTCATTGGAATTTAGAAATCAACAAATGTTCTGATATTCTGAAAGATGATTTACAACTATGATACATTAACATTTTGACTAATTGTAAAATAACCACAGAATACGAATATAGGAACAACATGTTTTTGAATTTGATTTGCCTACGCCCAGTTAGCACCATTTTGTATGATTGAACTGTCACGTAGCTGTCCCAGGTGAAATGGACTGTTAGATTTGAGTGTTTTACTGTCATTCACTATACTAAAATAACACCATACATTTAATGTCTCTACACACTTTACAATAATCCCAGGGAAGATTCTTACCTTGTAGCCTGAATTCACAACCAGAACATGTCAAGTCATTGAGATATTTTCCGTTGTGCTGAGAGAGCAGCTTCCTGATGACAAGTGTCTCTGTATCTGTGTTCTAGGTACAGTTGATCTTTGGATGCAATAATATCTGGTCAAAGTCTAGTGACTCAACACCATAGTATATCAAACATAACAGCAGTTGGCCAGTAAAGGCCATGGCATACTGTAAAACAGGGTTCGTCAACTAGGTTGGGCTTCGGGCCAATTTTTTTCCAAGTTAAAGTCGGCGGGCCAGAACATAATTAGCATATATATCAGCACAATGAATAGGCCTACACTACACATTTAACAACATTTTAACACATTTGATTAGTACATAATACATTCAGTGACAATAAAATAATTTAGATCTGATTAAGTTAATAAAATCAGCAAAATCTCTATTAAATTATAATTCTTTGTTTATTTCTCTGTGCGTTGATTGGTGGGGAAAAACAGCTCTAGTCCACACTACTTTTTTTAACGTCAACATTCGTTCAGAACAATTAGCTTGATAGTGTTAGTTGGAGCGGCACAGGGAACCCAAGAGCAGACTCAGACCAGGAAACTGATAGTGTTAGGTGGAGGGGAACCCAAGAGCAGACTCAGACCAGGAAACTGATAGTGTTAGGTGGAGCAGCACAGGGGAACCCAAGAGCAGACTCAGACCAGGAAACTGATAGTGTTAGGTGGAGCAGCACAGGGGAACCCAAGAGCAGACTCAGACCAGGAAACTGATAGTGTTAGGTGGAGCAGCACAGGGGAACCCAAGAGCAGACTCAGACCAGGAAACTGATAGTGTTAGGTGGAGCAGCACAGGGGAACCCAAGAGCAGACTCAGACCAGGAAACTGATAGTGTTAGGTGGAGCAGCACAGGGGAACCCAAGAGCAGACTCAGACCAGGAAACTGATAGTGTTAGGTGGAGCAGCACAGGGGAACCCAAGAGCAGACTCAGACCAGGAAAC
This sequence comes from Salvelinus namaycush, assembly GCF_016432855.1. Lineage (NCBI taxonomy): Eukaryota > Metazoa > Chordata > Actinopteri > Salmoniformes > Salmonidae > Salvelinus > Salvelinus namaycush. The sequence continues at coordinate 174,255 of NW_024057809.1, read as the reverse complement.
TGATAGTGTTAGGTGGAGCAGCACAGGGGAACCCAAGAGCAGACTCAGACCAGGAAACTGATAGTGTTAGGTGGAGCGGCACAGGGGAACCCAAGAGCAGACTCAGACCAGGAAACTGATAGTGTTAGGTGGAGCAGCACAGGGGAACCCAAGAGCAGACTCAGACCAGGAAACTGATAGTGTTAGGAGGAGCGGCACAGGGGAACCCAAGAGCAGACTCAGACCAGGAAACTGATAGTGTTAGGTGGAGCAGCACAGGGGAACCCAAGAGCAGACTCAGACCAGGAAACTGGTAGTGTTAGGTGGAGCAGCACAGGGGAACCCAAGAGCAGACTCAGACCAGGAAACTGGTAGTGTTAGGTGGAGGGGAACCCAAGAGCAGACTCAGACCAGGAAACTGATAGTGTTAGGTGGAGCAGCACAGGGGAACCCAAGAGCAGACTCAGACCAGGAAACTGATAGTGTTAGGTGGAGCAGCACAGGGGAACCCAAGAGCAGACTCAGACCAGGAAACTGATAGTGTTAGGTGGAGGGGAACCCAAGAGCAGACTCAGACCAGGAAACTGATAGTGTTAGGTGGAGCGGCACAGGGGAACCCAAGAGCAGACTCAGACCAGGAAACTGATAGTGTTAGGTGGAGCAGCACAGGGGAACCCAAGAGCAGACTCAGACCAGGAAACTGATAGTGTTAGGAGGAGCGGCACAGGGGAACCCAAGAGCAGACTCAGACCAGGAAACTGATAGTGTTAGGTGGAGCAGCACAGGGGAACCCAAGAGCAGACTCAGACCAGGAAACTGGTAGTGTTAGGTGGAGCAGCACAGGGGAACCCAAGAGCAGACTCAGACCAGGAAACTGGTAGTGTTAGGTGGAGGGGAACCCAAGAGCAGACTCAGACCAGGAAACTGATAGTGTTAGGTGGAGCAGCACAGGGGAACCCAAGAGCAGACTCAGACCAGGAAACTGATAGTGTTAGGTGGAGCAGCACAGGGGAACCCAAGAGCAGACTCAGACCAGGAAACTGATAGTGTTAGGTGGAGGGGAACCCAAGAGCAGACTCAGACCAGGAAACTGATAGTGTTAGGTGGAGGGGAACCCAAGAGCAGACTCAGACCAGGAAACTGATAGTGTTAGGTGGAGCAGCACAGGGGAACCCAAGAGCAGACTCAGACCAGGAAACTGATAGTGTTAGGAGGAGGGGCACAGGGGAACCCAAGAGCAGACTCAGACCAGGAAACTGATAGTGTTAGGAGGAGGGGCACAGGGGAACCCAAGAGCAGACTCAGACCAGGAAACTGATAGTGTTAGGTGGAGCGGCACAGGGGAACCCAAGAGCAGACTCAGACCAGGAAACTGATAGTGTTAGGAGGAGCAGCACAGGGGAACCCAAGAGCAGACTCAGACCAGGAAACTGATAGTGTTAGGAGGAGGGGAACCCAAGAGCAGACTCAGACCAGGAAACTGATAGTGTTAGGTGGAGCAGCACAGGGGAACCCAAGAGCAGACTCAGACCAGGAAACTGGATGAATAAACCAAAATATTTATTGCCAAACAGGGAGAGATGGAGACCAGGCCAGAGGAAGCTCGGGTCGGTTGTAGGAAACCAGACGTGGAGGCTGAGGTTGCAGTGAGCTGGGTTGAGACACGGTAAACAGGTCCGGAGGGAAATCCAAGGGACTGATGGTGAGCTGAATCCAGAACAGGGTAGCAGGGTGGTGAGATGTGGAACAGGAGACTGGTACCAGAGTCAGAGTGGCAAAACTGCAGTGAGAGGATAAACAGCGTCAGACAGGGAAACAGGCGCAGCAGGGTAACAGGATCTTGAATAATCATAAATAGCTAGAAGAAAACTGTCTGAGCAGAGATTACGATCTGGCAGAGTGGAAGTGGCAGGACTGAGTATTTGTAGAGGTCTTGATTATGGAACGGGTTGCAGCTGGTGGGGATCTGCTCTGACTCCAGCACCCCTGTCTCCAACAGCACAATCACACAGAGAGGGAGAGGGAGAGAGAGAGTGTGTACTGGCGGAGTGGCTGCAGGTTAAGAAGACACCGGATGAACACAAGAGGGCGTAGCAGGAGAAGATGTGACAGATAGCAAGAGAACATGTCGCTCTCAAAAAGTAGCAAAAGAAAGGTGGATAAAGAAAATTGACGTTTCAGGGAAGAACTGACAGAGAGATATGCATTCATCTAACCATCTATCTCCATACAGAGAGAGAGATATGCATTCATCTAACCATCTATCTCCATACAGACAGAGAGATATGCATTCATCTAACCATCTATCTCTATACAGACAGAGAGATATGCATTCATCTAACCATCTATCTCCATACAGACAGAGATATGCATTCATCTACCCATCTATCTCCATACAGACAGAGAGATATGCATTCATCTAACCATCTATCTCCAAACAGAGAGATATGCATTCATCTAACCATCTATCTCCATACAGACAGAGACATATGCATTCATCTAACCATCTATCTCCATACAGACAGAGAGATATGCATTCATCTAACCATCTATCTCCATACAGACAGAGAGATATACATTCATCTAACCATCTATCTCCATACAGACAGAGACATATGCATTCATCTAACCATCTATCTCCATACAGACAGAGAGATATGCATTCATCTAACCATCTATCTCCATACAGACAGAGAGATATACATTCATCTAACCATCTATCTCCATACAGACAGAGAGATATGCATTCATCTAACCATCTATCTCCATACAGAGAGATATGCATTCATCTTACCATCTTTCTCCACTGCCAAGCCAGTGTGTCTTGTTTGCAATGAAAACACACCACCAGGGACGTTCCCCTGGAAGGACACACCACCAGGGACATCCAATTCACAATGTTGGAAGAATTGTTTACACAGCATGGCTTGTCATTCGAAGAAGTCAACTCTCTGGTCTCTGACGTGGCTCCTGCTATGATGGACAGACACAGGGGCCTGGTCAGCAAGTTGAAGGAGATCACCCCACAAATGAATGGCTGGCATCGTCTCATGCATTAGAGTATGCTGTGTGCCAGACTAAACGCTACTGTGACAGATGTGATGGATAAAATCATGCGCATAATAAGCTTTGTCAGGGAGACATCAAGAAACACACCACCGTCTTTTCAGCAAGTTTGTGACAGAATCAGAGGAGGCCACCCAGGATGATCTCCTGCTTCACAACAACGTGCGCTGGCTGAGTAAAGGAAAAGCAAGCTGGTGACAGAATCAGAGGAGGCCATCCAGGATGATCTCCTGCTTCACAACAACGTGCGCTGGCTGAGTAAAGGAAAAGCAAGCTGGTGACAGAATCAGAGGAGGCCATCCAGGATGATCTCCTGCTTCACAACAACGTGCGCTGGCTGAGTAAAGGAAAAGCAAGCTGGTGACAGAATCAGAGGAGGCCATCCAGGATGATCTCCTGCTTCACAACAACGTGCGCTGGCTGAGTAAAGGAAAAGCAAGCTGGTGACAGAATCAGAGGAGGCCATCAGGATGATCTCCTGCTTCACAACAACGTGCGCTGGCTGAGTAAAGGAAAAGCTCCAGAGCCATTCTGTCAGCTGCATGACCAGGTTGTGGGTTTTGTCAGAAAAAGCTAAATGAGGGCAGCAGTTGACCACCTTCATATTCTGGAAATGTAGGAATTCCTCTCAGATGTTGCTTTTTTGGCGACACTCAGTAACTTAAACAGGTTAAATCTGCAGTTACAAGGAAGAGGGAAAACAGTTGTTGACTTGAGGCCTTTACTAGGAAGCTTGACTTGTTCAATATGGACTCTGGAAGGCTACTGCTCTTCAGCACACTGAAGAACGACAGGCAGAGGGACCAGACAACTTCTCCTCCAGATCTGAAGACTACAGCAGCCCAACGATATCATTTCATTTTAATGTGATATTCTCACAGTCCGCCCTGGTGGATAATTCTCCTCCAGATCTGAAGACTACAGCAGCCCAACGATATCATTTCATTTTAATGTGATATTCTCACAGTCTGCCCCGGTGGGTAATTCTCCTCCCTTGCTAAGAAAACGGTACCCTCGCTGGATAAGGCCGCAATTGTTCTGTCGTTATCAGGATCAGGTTATCAGGATCAGGTTATCAGGATCAGGTTATCAGGATCAGGTTATCAGGATCAGGTTATCAGGACCAGGTTATCAGGACCATGTTATCAGGACCATGTTATCAGGACCAGGTTATCAGGATCAGGTAATCAGGATATCAGGATCAGGTTATCAGGATCAGGTTATCAGGACCAGGTTATCAGGACCATGTTATCAGGATCAGGTTATCAGGATCAGGTTATCAGGATCAGGTAATCAGGATCTGGTAATCAGGATCAGGTAATCAGGATATCAGGAGCAGGTTATCAGGATCAGGTTATCGTGATCAGGTTATCGTGATCAGGTTATCGTGATCAGGCTATCAGGATCAGGCTATCAGGATCAGGTTATCCTGATACAGACATTCAGATACAGACATTGCCTTTTTTTTTCTTTACATTATTGTTTTATATATAGCCTAGCTCATATTATTGTTTTATGTAGGATGCTACATTTCTGGACAATTGTAAATAGGCCTAGAAAAAACAAATCCCTCTTCAATTCGGCCATTTTGCCTTCTTGTGGAAGATGCTGTTCAGCCACATAGACTAGCTCAGCCAGTTAAGTTATTAATATGGGCCTTCGCCCCCACATAGCCTAGCTCAGACAGTTAAGTTATTTATATGGGCCTTCGCCCCCACATAGCCTAGCTCAGACAGTTCAGTTATTTATATGGGCCTTCGCCCCCACATAGCCTAGCTCAGCCAGTTCAGTTATTTATATGGGCCTTCGCCCCCACATAGCCTAGCCCAGACAGTTAAGTTATTTATATGGGCTTTCACTGAAAAAATAGACTCCAATTAAGCCCTCTTGTTATTTTAAAAATCACATTAAAATGAAGATTATTGTTGAAATGAATTACTCGACTGGTGTGGGTTTTCTCCATCTGTTGCCTAACAAGTTATCTATATTTTCAGCACCAGGCGCTGTTCACCTCCTATTGATTGCGCTGCAGTTTCCGCTTTATGTTTCAGCACCACAACATGGTCCTCTACCTGCTTTAATAGTCTCCTGCATTCTCTCCTCATGAATGAAGTTAACATGTAACTTGTGCATTATTTAGGGAGGTCACATTGTAGATACACTACACCACCATTTAGAATACAGTAGGAACTCTTTCCATTTGTCCTATTGAAACACACAGAAAACTAGAGTATTTAGCCTAAAGCAGCATCTGATTTTACAGTAGACTATAGATGTAGGCTACTGTATAGTCACATGGCTCAGTGTTAAAATGTTAGAGCAGCATCTGATTTTACAGTAGACTATAGATGTAGGCTACTGTATAGTCACATGGCTCAGTGTTAATATGTTAGAGCAGCATCTGATTTTACAGTAGACTATAGATGTAGGCTACTGTATAGTCACATGGCTCAGTGTTAAAATGTTAGAGCAGCACATTGGTCTGAACAACTTATATCCTCTTAGTGAATGTCTCTTAATGAGAAAGAATCATCAAAATGGATGAGAATATTGCAATTTGAAATACTATTGAGTCTGTAGACACATTGAAATAGTGATTCCGACGTCAGTGGAATCCCCTCTCCTGCAAAGTAAAGGTATCTGAAATGACGAGTCTACAAGGCCTGATCTCTAAATGTGTTTCTCTGTAGGCTACATACTGAACCCTTAAAGCTACAATCCTTAGGTGATGAACCCATTGTTGTCAAGGCTCAGGAGAAGACCCAGATGCAGACAGTTTCCAAGTAACAAACCTTTATTCCAAAAACAGAGGGGCAGGCAAACGACACGTCAAGGGAAGGCAGAGGTCAGTAATCCAGAGCAGAGTCTGAAAGGTACAGAACGGCAGGCTCAGGGTCAGGGCAGGCAGGCAGGCAGGCTCAGGGTCAGGGTCAGGCAGAATGGTGAAAACCGGGAAAACTAGAAAACATGAACTAGAGAACGACAGGAGCACGGGGAAAACCACTGGTAGTCTTGACGAAACAAAACGAACTGGCAACAGACAAACAAAGACCACAGGTATAAATACACTGGGGATAATGGGTGACACCTGGAGGGGGTGGAGACAATCACCAAGACAGGTGAAACAGATCAGGATGTGACACCTGGAGGGGGGTGGAGACAATCACCAAGACAGGTGAAACAGATCAGGATGTGACACCTGGAGGGGGGTGGAGACAATCACCAAGACAGGTGAAACAGATCAGGATGTGACACCTGGAGGGGGGTGGAGACAATCACCAAGACAGGTGAAACAGATCAGGATGTGACACCTGGAGGGGGGTGGAGACAATCACCAAGACAGGTGAAACAGATCAGGATGTGACACCTGGAGGGGGGTGGAGACAATCACCAAGACAGGTGAAACAGATCAGGATGTGACACTTGGAGGGGGTGGAGACAATCACCAAGACAGGTGAAACAGATCAGGATGTGACACCTGGAGGGGGGTGAAGACAATCACCAAGACAGGTGAAACAGATCAGGATGTGACACCTGGAGGGGGTGGAGACAATCACCAAGACAGGTGAAACAGATCAGGATGTGACACCTGGAGGGGGTGGAGACAATCACCAAGACAGGTGAAACAGATCAGGATGTGACACCTGGAGGGGGGTGGAGACAATCACCAAGACAGGTGAAACAGATCAGGATGTGACACCTGGAGGGGGTGGAGACAATCACCAAGACAGGTGAAACAGATCAGGATGTGACACCTGGAGGGGGTGGAGACAATCACCAAGACAGGTGAAACAGATCAGGATGTGACACCTGGAGGGGGTGGAGACAATCACCAAGACAGGTGAAACAGATCAGGATGTGACACTTGTCTCCTCAGGTTCTAGTCCTTCAATAAAACGTAATGCTACTACGACTGTGGCCTTTAGGACAGGAGGATGACAATACCTTGACCATCTATTGATAACAGATAATCAATACCTTGACCATCTATTGATAACAGATAATCAATACCTTGACCATCTATTGATAACAGATTAAACAGACAAAAAATATGTGCAAGGTAATCCAATCTATACAAAAACACATTCAAAAATGACAAAAGCTGCTATGCAATTACTCTGATTACCATCCAACAACAGATCATTAGCAACAGAAACCAAGTTCAGAGACAGATACGAATAAACATTATTATTGTGTTTGTCCTCCCAGAATGATCATAGAACTGATATGGGTTGACTTGTTCCTAATGTTGAATATATACAGTATATACTGTATATATATAGAGTGGGGAGAACAAGTATTTGATACACGGCCGATTTTGCAGGTTTTCCTACTTACAAAGCATGTAGAGGTCTGTAATTCACATTGTATGATTTTTAAGTAATTCATTTGCATTTTATTGCATGACATAAGTATTTGATACATCAGAAAAGCATCCACTGCTACCACGACTGTTCTATTGTCCTGTAAAGAGATGTCTAATATACCTGGATACAACTTTATAGTTGTTGGACTCCAGGAAGAGTAGCTGCTGCTACCACCACTGTCCCATTGTCCTGTAAAGAGATGTCTAATATACCTGGAAACAACTTTATAGTTGTTGGACTCCAGGAAGAGTAGCTGCTGCTTTGTAACAGATCCTGGGGATCCCAGTAAACAAATAAAATGAAAGACAATTAACGACAAGCAGAAATATGACGTCAGATAAATAAGAGACGGATAACTTCACCTTTCCTGACTAGCTCTGGCATAGTTTTTTTAGCCTCAACACTAATACATTTCACTTTAGGCTTTTAGTGTCAACTTGAATTAGAGTGTGGCTGTGGAAGACTGGTCCCTTGATGATGTCTGCAAGTGGCTGAGTACCAATGATCTCCATGATTCCATCCCATCATTCCAAGGTTCACAATCTTTCTGAAGAATGCCAACTCTATTCAATTGTCCACTTTGCAACGAGCAAACTTTCTCTGTGTCCAGACGACTCACACATATTGTCCTCTATCACCAGCATGAACCACATGTTCTAATTACCTGTGGAGTTAATGGGTGTGGGAAAACAAATAGATGTTTCAGCTCCTATCGGTCACACATCTACCAAAACCACAGAGAGCTTTTAAGAGACAACTTAGATGAGAATTGTCCTCATGATGAATTTGAGACTAGGACTGATCCCATTGAAGATGACATGAGCTATGTAGAGAGTCTGCCAGAGGCTGAATATGTTCAAAGACACAGAGATCAACACTGAGCAGCTAATTGAAGGTCTCAAAAACAATATCTGTCTTGTTATTTATAAAATCAGGAAAGAACACTGCATCCCAGCTACGGTACAGAATAACATTGTTGAGGACCTCAGAACCATTGTTGATGCATTATGACACTACAGTGATCCCCTCAGGTTTCATCTGACAAATAAACTAATAAATGTGGTTGAACAGGACGATCTCAGGGACTTGCTGAACAACTCTGCAGTATTTGAGGAATGCATTAGATGCATAATCTCTGAGTGGATGCTGGAGCATTACTGTGTGAAAGAACTGGACGTGGTCAGGACAATTGAAGTACCTCTGAGCAACAAAGAAGGTTATAAAACAAGGTCATTTCAATACAGCTACATTTCCCCCAGGCTACATGAATATAAAGAGACATGAGACAAAACAATCATAATGAATCAGATTACATGGCCCCCAGGCTACATGAATATAAAGAGACATGAGACAAAACAATCATAATGAATCAGATTACATGGCCCCCAGGCTACATGAATATAAAGAGACATGAGACAAAACAATCATAATGAATCAGATTACATGGCCCCCAGGCTACATGAATATAAAGAGACATGAGACAAAACAATCATAATGAATCAGATTACATGGCCCCCAGGCTACATGAATATAAAGAGACATGAGACAAAACAATCATAATGAATCAGATTACATGGCCCCCAGGCTACATGAATATAAAGAGACATGATACAAAACAATCATAATGAATCAGATTACATGGCCCCCAGGCTACATGAATATAAAGAGACATGAGACAATACAATCATAATGAATCAGATTACATGGCCCCCAGGCTACATGAATATAAAGAGACATGAGACAAAACAATCATAATGAATCAGATTACATGGCCCCCAGGCTACATGAATATAAAGAGACATGAGACAAAACAATCATAATGAATCAGATTACATGGCCCCCAGGCTACATGAATATAAAGAGACATGAGACAAAACCATCATAATGAATCAGATTACATGGAGAGGGGGACCTGATCCTAGATCATAATGCATCAGATTACATGGAGAGGGGGGACCTGATCCTAGATCATAATGAATCAGATTACATGGAGAGGAGGACCTGATCCTAGATCACAATGAATCAGATTACATGGACAAGGGGGACCTGATCCTAGATCATAATGAATCAGATTACATGGAGAGGGGGGACCTGATCCTAGATCATAATGAATCAGAATACATGGAGAGGGGGGACCTGATCCTAGATCATAATGAATCAGATTACATGGAGAGGGGAACCTGATCCTAGATCATAAGGAATCAGATTACATGGAGAGGGGGGACCTGATCCTAGATCATAATGAATCAGATTACATGGAGAGGGGAGGACCTGATCCTAGATCATAATGAATCAGAATACATAGAGAGGGGTACCTGATCCTAGATCATCACTCCTCCTCTGGGACACCACCTGTATGAAACAGAACACATAGTTGTAAAGTCTAGTTACAGCAGGTGTTTACTGCCATCTAGTGGAAGATACCAATAAAACACTTTATTATCAGGGTGGGGAGACGGCTGGGCTGAAACAGAAAGTAAAGTTGTTCTTTTTTAGAGGGTCCATTTTGCGACGACAGAGCAGAAAACGCAATATGGAGAGAAGAAGAAAAAAGACGTAAGTATCTCTGAACAATAAGTTATTCTAACGGACAGAGTAAGAGAATGAATACCTGGAATGAGATATTACTAGTTAGTAGAACTGCTACTTGAGCTGAGTTGCTGACAGACGGCAGTTTTCAAAGTGGAAACTAATCAGTAGGCCGACATGTTATCAGTAACACGTCTGGTAAAGATGGTGGAGGAGCTTTTCAATGATATGATTTTATGTTTATCTCAGGGTTTCTCAATCCCTTTGTTCTTACCAGCACTTACACACCTGATTCAACTAATCAGCAAATATTTTAAGACAGTTTCATATTTGAGGCATACAAATGAACATTCTCAAATTAAAACCTTTTGGGTTTGTAGGCCTGTTTATAATTGTTAAAGGCCTACAGTAACTCACATTTTGGAGGAAAAAACAGCTAAACTTGGTTTCCAGTAAATTATATGTTTATCAAAAATAATGTAAGAGAGATGTCTTGAAGAAACGCGTCTGGGTTTAGAACTCTGTGTCTCAGTGCGCTGCGACAGTGGGAAGTTCGTTTTGCATGGCCCGGTGCTACAGCTGAGTGGAAATTTATTTTAAGGACCAATGGAATGGTCTAAAATGCGCAAACTCTGCTCAACCGGGGATCCGGGCAATGCACAACTAATTCACCCTGTGACCGTTACTTTATTTCCTGATATGAAATGTAAAGTAACTTTGTAGCCGACGCAGTTCCAGAATGTCTGTTGAAACTGTGTCTCATATGGAACGTTAGAACAGTGGTGGAAACAGAACTCAGTTCTCAAACTGGAGTAAAAGGAAAGATTCCTTCATAGAACATGACTCAAGTAAAAGTGAAAGTCACCCAGTAAAATACTACTTCAGGAAAAGACTAAAAGTATTTGGTTTCAAATATAATTAAGTATCAATTGTAAACGTAATTGCTAAAATATACCTAATCATCAAAAGTAAATGTAAAGTAGTGATAATTACAATATAATTAAGTATCAAAAGTAAAAGTAAAGTAGTAATAATTAAAAATTACTTATATTAAGCAAACCATACTGCACAGTTTTCTTGTTATTTTAATGTATGGATAGCCAGGGTCACACTCCAACACTCAGACATCATTTAAAAACCAAGCATTTGTGTTTAGTGAGTCCACCAGATCAGAGGCAGGAGGGATGACCAGGGATGTTCTCTTGATAAGTGTGTGAATTAGACCATTTTCCTGTCCTGCTAAGCATTCAAAATGTAACAAGTACTTTTGGGTGTCAGGGAAAATGTATGGAGAAAAAAATACATAATTTTCTTTATGAATGTAGTGAAGTAAAAGTAAAAGTTGTTAAAATATAAATAGTAAAGTAAAGGACAGATACCCCAGAAAACTACTGAAGTAGTACTTTAAAGTATTTTAACATAAGTACTTTACACCACTGCATTAGAAGACAGATAAATGTGTTGATTTGAAAGAAAGACGGGCAGATTCTGGTAGGTAGGCTACGAACTATTATAAAGTTGGTTCGTCGTCAGACATTCAACAGTCACAGTAGGTTTGAGCTACAGTATGATCACTAATCATGCCGACCAACCTGATGGTCTCTGTTGGAAATGTTGTGAAAAGTATCTGGCCCAGGCTATAAATATCTGGCATTACTCATCTCATATGTATATACTGTATTCTATACTGTTCTACTGTATCTTAGTCTATGCATTACTCATCTCATATGTATATACTGTATTCTATATTGTTCTACTGTATCTTAGTCTATGCATTACTCATCTCATATGTATATACTGTATTCTATACTATTCTACTGTAGCTTAGTCTATGTATTACTCATCTCATATGTATGTACTGTATTCTATACTATTCTACTGTATCTTAGTCTATGCATTACTCATCTCATATGTATATACTGTATTCTATACTATTCTACTGTAGCTTAGTCTATGTATTACTCATCTCATATGTATATACTGTATTCTATACTACTGTATCTTAATCTATACCGCTCGGACATTGTGACCAATAACTTTTGATTTGATTTAGATTAGGCTATATACACTACATGACCAAAAGTATGTGGACACCTGCTAATCAAACATTTCATTCCAAAATCATAGGCATTAATATGGAGCTGGTCCCACCCTTGCTGCTATAAGAGTCTCCACAATTCTGGGAAGGCTTTCCACTAGATGTTGGAACATTGCTGCGAGGACTTGCTTCCGTTCAGCCACAAGAGCATTAGGGAGGTCGGGCACTGATGTTGGGTGATTAGGCCTGGCTCGAAATCAGCGTTCCAATTCATCCCAAAGGTGTTCGATGGGGTTGAGGTCAGGGCGTGATTCATAACTCTAAAGAACACGTTTCCACTGCTCCAGAGTCCAATGGCGGCGAGCTTTACACCACTCAAGCCGATGCTTGGCATTGCGCATGGTTATCTTGTGTGCGGCTGCTCGGCCATGGAAACCCATTTCATGAAGCTGACGAACAGTTATTTTGCTGACGTTGCAGATTGGAACTCGGTATTGAGTGTTGCAACCGAGGACAGAACATGCACAGCCCGTTCTGTGAACTTGTGTGGCCTACCACTTCACGGTTGAGCCGTTGTTGCTCCTAGATGTTTCCACTTCACAATAACAGCACTTACAGTTGACCGGAGCAGCTCTAGCAGGGCAGGAATTTGAAGAACTGACTTTGTTGGAAAGGTGGCATCCTATGACGGTGCCACGTTGAAAGTCACTGAGCTCTTCAGTACGGGTCATTCTACTGCCAATGTTTGTCTATGGAGATTGCATGGCTGCCTGTCCGACTTTATACACCTGTCAGCAACTGGTGTGGCTGAAATAGCCGAATCCACTAATTTGAAGGGGTGTCCAAATACTTCTGTATATATAGTGTAGATGCTCTGTCCTGCTACTGGTAGGCCAATAACATTATGTGAACTGACCTGAACAGGTTTAGGCTGGTCATCTATGATATGTAGGTTATATACAGTACATTCTCTGTCCTGCTACTGGTAGGCCTATAACATTATGTGAACTGACCTGAACAGGTTTAGGCTGGTCATCTATGATATGTAGGCTATATCTGAGGTATAGACTTTTATCTGCATATCACTAACAAACTGCTATTATACATTATAACCTAGCCTACTTTACATAATATAACATCTACATATCACTAACAACCCACTACTATACATTATAACATAGTCTACTTTACATAATATAACATCTCTCACTTGTTGCAAATAAACTTTCTGAATGGATCAGTGATTTCCCCCTCAGATCATTCATGTTCATTTTAGCACTTCTGTCTATATTCTCAGATAGGTTTAGAAAATAACAGATTGAAAGACAATAAATAGCCTGCTGTTAGTGAATACAAATAATTGTGAGACAATGCCTTGTGTTGCTGCACTGTCTATAACTACCTTAACAAACAGTGACTTATTATTATTGACAGTTACCATGGAGATGAAATGTCACAACTACATGTTCATGTGATGCATTAAATCACCTGACTGTTTCGATATGTCTGTTAGTTAAATGTTTTTTTTCTCAAAGAGATAATGAATACATGAGAACAAGAATTAGTTGTCAACATGCTGGATCTCTGTTTAGTTGTCACTGTGTTAACCACAACCAACATGCTGGATCTCTGTTTAGGGGTCAGTGCTCTAAAATGAGTCTTTCTGGGGAGAGAGAGGAGGGGGGCCCTGCCTCTAAAATGCGTCTCTCTGAGGGACATGACACCAAAGCTAAGAGGTAAGATGATAATTTTATGAATAATTTATAGCTATTTATTTTGGAAATAAACTTTATCTTAAGATGAATGCACAAACTGTAAATCGTTCTGGATAAGAGCATCTGCTAAATCAGGGGTTCTCAATCCGGGGTCTGTGGAGGTACTGCAGGGGTTCTCAATCCGGGGTCTGTGGAGGTACTGCAGGGGTTCTCAATCCGGGGTCTGTGGAGGTACTGCAGGGGTTCTCAATCCGGGGTCTGTGGAGGTACTGCAGGGGTTCCACGGCACCCTGACTGTACTCGTTGCAATGTAAGACATTTGATAGACTTTCACAACACGACCACTTTGCCTGCTCTTAATTATTGCCTAATATAATGGAATGCATATTGTTTTAACCAATTCTGATCGTTGTTACAAGCAGAATTTTGACAATATTACCGTTATATCAACACACTCTTCACACCCGTTTAACAACTCTAAATATCTTTGGCATAGTAGGCATCAAGTCCCTTGCCAATAATGTTGCCTACAACGTTGCAACAATGTTCATATTCATCAGACACATATTACGCCCTAGATGCCTTCAAATGACCAATTTATAGCCATGCCCAATTTAGGATTGTTTTTTAACAATGTGATGTTGCGCTCCAAAGGGACAACTTGAAATAACATGATGTAGATAATTAAATAATCAAAAGAAAAACGTGTTTATTTTACACTCTTAGAAAAGAAGGTTCCTTATAGAACCAAAAAGGCTTCTATCACTTCCTTAATATATGGAACCACTAAAAGTTATATATATTTTTGGGTTCAGTGAAGAAGAACCTCTCGAGTTCTGATCAACGAAAGGTTAATGTTTTGAGGATGTGAACCCAGCAGCCCTCCAATGGTCAGATCAAGTCCACCTGTTTTTTCCAGCGCCGGCCAGGGATTCGAACCAGCCACCTTTCAGCCACAGCTCCAACCGGAGTTTCTCTAAAGAAATAAACGAGTTAATCTGCCAAAATGAAGACAAAATGCTAGGCAGACATACATGGTATCACTTGTTATACATAATTATTATACATAAATCATTGCCAAAAGCACAAGACCTACTGTTGCATGTAGGTCTATATTATTTATAGATTGATCACATAGAAATATAAAAACATGATTTTTAACTACTACAAAGCAATTACATGTGGCGCAGGAACCACTGACTCGCTGCATTATTCTATAGTATTATCAAGACACCTGCTGTGAACTCTTAACTACTTAGGACAGCTCACGAGGTGTCCTGAATATCTGACGACTAGGTGGGACTAGAGACTTCATGCATAGCTTTAATGTATACCCATAAGTGTAAAATGTCTTTATTCTCAGCACTTATACAACCAATTTTCTACTCTGAGACACATTGGCGATATGGGCCCAGATCTCAACATGTTGTTATAAAAAACTTTGAATGTTTGTTTAACATAATAATAAAAAATGAATATTACTAATGTAACCCGCTGTAAAGACTGGGTTTAGTTGATTGTGTTGCAGTGCTTATGTCCGCGTCCTGGAACTGCCCGCGTCCCCGTACAGAACTGTCCGCGTCCACGTACAGATCTGTCCGCGTCCACGTTCGGTGTGGCGCCAAACATATTGTCCGGTTACGCGCAGAGTTGACTGAGGTGATCTTGGGGAATAACAACGGAGTTCACTACAGTGTTGAGACACCGAAGTTTATTGTTCAATTTGCTTTTTTCTTTACGGTCAGGGACAGTATGAGTGTAGCCGGATCCTTTTCACTCTCTATCCTTGTTTGTGGTTCACCGGATTCGTCATTTTCATCGAGACGAGGTACAGAACGACCAGCTAGTTAGTCGGTACAGCTGGGTAAGCTAGCTAGCTACTATACCAGCAGCATCCTAGTTAACTTAGCTAACAATACATCATCCTCTCGTTGACGGATGCTGGCTACCTCTGTCCGGTTCTCCTCTCTTTACTAGATGGACGGTAACTTTAGTGTTTAACCCCTCTGTGTCCAAGGACCAATCTTTTGAATATTATTTTCAGGGCGCCTCAATAGCAGGTATTGAACACCGGGTAAATAATCACTAGTCAGAACCTCAACCTTAGTATACATTCATTAAAAAATATATTAATATCTGATATTGCGAGTAAACAACCTCGGAATATAAAAGACAAGAGCGCGTCTTCCAGCCCACCAATAAATTACATCATTCAACCCTCCCGGTTCGTAAATTTACCTCAACATGCCCCCGGAGAAGGCAGAGTAACGACACCAGCCTTTTAGCGGGGCTGACTACAACGCTCGCGTCGCTAAATGAATTTCGTTATTAAAAATGACACACTGCTCGCGCCGCCAACGAGCGTCTAGAAGTCAGTTCTATTTGTGACTCAGATCGCGCTGCAAGTCCTTATTTATTTAACTAGGCAAGTCATTTAAGAACAAATTATTATTTACAATGACGGCCTACCAAAAGGCCTCCTGCGGGGACGGGGGCTGGGATTAAATAAATTAATATAAATATAGGACAAAACCACACATCAAGACAAGAGAGACAACACGACATAAAGAGAGACCTAACATGCTGAGCAGACCGGAAGCGTCGCAAAATACATTTAGAAATCCATGTTATTCAATTATTGCACCCACACTGCTCGCGCGCCAACGAGCCTCTGCGTTGCCAAGGGCTAAAATAGAACTCCTTTCTATTTGTGACGCAGATTGTTGCAATCTCCTCATTGGTTTATAGAAACAAGTACCCACGTGCCATCTCCTCACGTGGGTGATTGAAAGACGAAATGTTTTGCCAGTTGTCGTGGTAAAAGTGTAGATGCCAATCATGATATAAGTTCAAAGATGAAAAGGCCTGGAAGGAGGAGAGATGACTAGAAATTATTCGGTTGTCAGTTTTATGTGTGGATTAATTGTCGGCGTAGAGGACCTTGTGCATTTCAGGTAAAATCACAACTCAATGTTTATATCCCAGGACAAATTAGCTAGCAAGTGCAAGCTAACTAGCTAAATTGCCATAGATGTTTAATGCTTTTCAACCTGTCCCCAAATTAATGTCATTGGTTCAGAGTTTGTTTTTATATTTTAACCTGCGTGTGGTGATCGCGTTTGGTGTGGGGGGGCAAAATACATTTATGCACGATGGCGCACGTGCGCAGCCGGTTTGGGTTCCGTGTAAGAAAACAACATAGCATGGCAGCAACACATGACAACAACATAGCATGGCAGCAACACATGACAACAACATAGCATGGCAGCAACACATGACAACACAGCATGACAGCAACACATGACAACAACATAGCATGGCAGCAACACATGACAACAACATAGCATGGCAGCAACACATGACAACAACATAGCATGGCAGCAACACATGACAACAACATAGCATGGCAGCAACACATGACAACAACACATGACAACAACATAGCATGGCAGCAACACATGACAACAACATAGCATGGCAGCAACACATGACAACAACATAGCATGGCAGCAACACATGACAACAACATAGCATGGCAGCAACACATGACAACAACATAGCATGGCAGCAACACATGACAACAACATAGCATGGCAGCAACACATGACAACAACATAGCATGGCAGCAACACATGACAACAACATAGCATGGCAGCAACACATGACAACAACATAGCATGGCAGCAACACATTACAACACAGCATGACAACAACATAGCATGGCAGCAACACATGACAACACAGCATGACAACAACATGTTAGCATCACAACATGGTAGCAGAACAAAACATGGTACACACATTATTGGGCACAGACAACAATACAAAGGGCAAGAAGGTAGAGACAACAATACAAAGGGCAAGAAGGTAGAGACGACAATACAAAGGGCAAGAAGGTAGAGACGACAATACAAAGGGCAAGAAGGTAGAGACGACAATACAAAGGGCAAGAAGGTAGAGACAACAATACAAAGGGCCAGAAGGTAGAGACAACAATACAAAGGGCAAGAAGGTAGAGACAACAATACAAAGGGCAAGAAGGTAGAGACAATAATACAAAGGGCAAGAAGGTAGAGACGACAATACAAAGGGCAAGAAGGTAGAGACGACAATACAAAGGGCAAGAAGGTAGAGACGACAATACAAAGGGCAAGAAGGTAGAGACAACAATACAAAGGGCAAGAAGGTAGAGACAACAATACAAAGGACAAGAAGGTAGAGACGACAATACAAAGGGCTAGAAGGTAGAGACGACAATACAAAGGGCAAGAAGGTAGAGACGACAATACAAAGGGCTAGAAGGTAGAGACGACAGCACAAAGGACAAGAAGGTAGAGACGACAATACAAAGGGCAAGAAGGTAGAGACGACAATACAAAGGGCTAGAAGGTAGAGACGACAATACAAAGGGCAAGAAGGTAGAGACGACAATACAAAGGGCAAGAAGGTAGAGACGACAATACAAAGGGCAAGAAGGTAGAGACGACAATACAAAGGGCAAGAAGGTAGAGACGACAATACAAAGGGCAAGAAGGTAGAGACGACAATACAAAGGGCAAGAAGGTAGAGACGACAATACAAAGGGCAAGAAGGTAGAGAAGACAATACAAAGGGCAAGAAGGTAGAGACGACAATACAAAGGGCAAGAAGGTAGAGACGACAATACAAAGGGCAAGAAGGTAGAGACGACAATACAAAGGGCAAGAAGGTAGAGACGACAATACAAAGGGCAAGAAGGTAGAGACGACAATACAAAGGGCAAGAAGGTAGAGACGACAATACAAAGGGCAAGAAGGTAGAGACGACAATACAAAGGGCAAGAAGGTAGAGACGACAATACAAAGGGCAAGAAGATAGAGACAACAATACAAAGGGCAAGAAGATAGAGACGACAATACAAAGGACAAGAAGGTAGAGACGACAATACAAAGGGCAAGAAGGTAGAGACGACAATACAAAGGGCAAGAAGGTAGAGACAACAATACAAAGGGCAAGAAGGTAGAGACAACAATACAAAGGGCAAGAAGGTAGAGACAACAATACAAAGGGCTAGAAGGTAGAGACGACAATACAAAGGGCAAGAAGGTAGAGACGACAATACAAAGGGCAAGAAGGTAGAGACGACAATACAAAGGGCAAGAAGGTAGAGACGACAATACAAAGGGCAAGAAGGTAGAGACGACAATACAAAGGTCAAGAAGGTAGAGACGACAATACAAAGGGCAAGAAGGTAGAGACAACAATACAAAGGGCAAGAAGGTAGAGACAACAATACAAAGGGCAAGAAGGTAGAGACAACAATACAAAGGGCAAGAAGGTAGAGACGACAATACAAAGGTCAAGAAGGTAGAGACGACAATACAAAGGTCAAGAAGGTAGAGACGACAATACAAAGGGCAAGAAGGTAGAGACGACAATACAAAGGTCAAGAAGGTAGAGACGACAATACAAAGGGCAAGAAGGTAGAGACGACAATACAAAGGGCAAGAAGGTAGAGACAACAATACAAAGGGCAAGAAGGTAGAGACAACAATACAAAGGGCAAGAAGGTAGAGACAACAATACAAAGGGCAAGAAGGTAGAGACAACAATACAAAGGGCAAGAAGGTAGAGACAACAATACAAAGGGCAAGAAGGTAGAGACAACAATACAAAGGGCAAGAAGGTAGAGACAACAATACAAAGGGCAAGAAGGTAGAGACGACAATACAAAGGGCAAGAAGGTAGAGACGACAATACAAAGGGCAAGAAGGTAGAGACGACAATACAAAGGTCAAGAAGGTAGAGACGACAATACAAAGGGCAAGAAGGTAGAGACGACAATACAAAGGGCAAGAAGGTAGAGACGACAATACAAAGGGCAAGAAGGTAGAGACGACAATACAAAGGGCAAGAAGGTAGAGACGACAATACAAAGGGCAAGAAGGTAGAGACAACAATACAAAGGGCAAGAAGGTAGAGACAACAATACAAAGGGCAAGAAGGTAGAGACAACAATACAAAGGGCAAGAAGGTAGAGACAACAATACAAAGGGCAAGAAGGTAGAGACAACAATACAAAGGTCAAGAAGGTAGAGACGACAATACAAAGGTCAAGAAGGTAGAGACGACAATACAAAGGGCAAGAAGGTAGAGACGACAATACAAAGGGCAAGAAGGTAGAGACAACAATATAAAGGGCAAGAAGGTAGAGACAACAATACAAAGGGCAAGAAGGTAGAGACGACAATACAAAGGTCAAGAAGGTAGAGACGACAATACAAAGGGCAAGAAGGTAGAGACGACAATATAAAGGGCAAGAAGGTAGAGACGACAATATAAAGGGCAAGAAGGTAGAGACGACAATACAAAGGTCAAGAAGGTAGAGACGACAATACAAAGGGCAAGAAGGTATAGACGACAATACAAAGGGCAAGAAGGTATAGACGACAATACAAAGGGCAAGAAGGTAGAGACAACACTACAAAGGGCTAGAAGGTAGAGACAACAATACAAAGGGCAAGAAGGTAGAGACAACAATACAAAGGGCAAGAAGGTAGAGACGACAATACGTCACACAAAGCAGCAACAACTGTCAGAAAGATTTTCCATGTTTGAGTGTTTGAATGAAGAGATTGAGATAAAACTGTCCAGGTTGAGTGTTTGAATGAAGAGATGGAGATAAAACTGTCCAGGTTGAGTGTTTGAATGAAGAGATGGAGATAAAACTGTCCAGGTTGAGTGTTTGAATGAAGAGATGGAGATAAAACTGTCCAGGTTGAGTCTTTGAATGAAGAGATGGAGATAAAACTGTCCAGGTTGAGTCTTTGAATGAAGAGATGGAGATAAAACTGTCCAGGTTGAGTGTTTGAATGAAGAGATTGAGATAAAACTGTCCAGGTTGAGTGTTTGAATGAAGAGATGGAGATAAAACTGTCCAGGTTGAGTGTTTGAATGAAGAGATGGAGATAAAACTGTCCAGGTTGAGTGTTTGAATGAAGAGATGGAGATAAAACTGTCCAGGTTGAGTCTTTGAATGAAGAGATGGAGATAAAACTGTCCAGGTTGAGTCTTTGAATGAAGAGATGGAGATAAAACTGTCCAGGTTGACTGTTTGAATGAAGAGATGGAGATAAAACTGTCCAGGTTGACTGTTTGAATGAAGAGATGGAGATAAAACTGTCCAGGTTGAGTGTTTGAATGAAGAGATGGAGATAAAACTGTCCAGTTTGAGTGTTTGAATGAAGAGATGGAGATAAAACTGTCCAGGTTGAGTGTTTGAATGAAGAGATGGAGATAAAACTGTCCAGGTTGAGTGTTTGAATGAAGAGATGGAGATAAAACTGTCCAGTTTGAGTGTTTGAATGAAGAGATGGAGATAAAACTGTCCAGTTTGAGTGTTTGAATGAAGAGATGGAGATAAAACTGTCCAGTTTGAGTGTTTGAATGAAGAGATGGAGATAAAACTGTCCAGGTTGAGTGTTTGAATGAAGAGATGGAGATAAAACTGTCCAGTTTGAGTGTTTGAATGAAGAGATGGAGATAAAACTGTCCAGGTTGAGTGTTTGTTGCAGCTCGTTCCAGTCGCTAGCTGCAGAGAACTGAAAAGACGAGTGACCCAGGGATGTGTGTGCTTTGGGGACCTTTAACAGAATGTGACTGGCAGAACGTGTGTTGTATGTGGAGGATGAGGGCTGCAGTAGATATCTCAGATAGGGGGGAGTAAGGCCGAAGAGGGTGGATATCTCAGATAGGGGGGAGTGAGGCCTAAGAGGGTTTTATAAATGAGTATCAACCAGTGTTTGTTGCAGCTGCATTCATTTCTACTTTACTCTACTCTCAGTAATAATGCATTCATTTAATTCTACTCTCAGTAATAATGCATTCATTTCATTCTTACTCAGTAATGCTGCATTCATTTCATTATACTCTCAGTAATGATGCATTCATTTCATTATACTCTCAGTAATGCTGCATTCATTTCATTATACTCTCAGTAATGCTGCATTCATTTCATTATACTCTCAGTAATGCTGCATTCATTTCATTCTACTCTCAGTAATAATGCATTCATTTCATTCTACTCTCAGTAATGCTGCATTCATTTCATTCTTACTGTAACGGCGTTCCTCCTCCTCTTCATCCGAAGAGGAGGAGCAGGGATTGAACCAAACTGCAGCGTTGTATTTAGACATAATGAATTTATTTAAGTGTAGACGAAAAACACGAACTTCACTTGAATACTTACAAAATAACAAAACGAATGTAGACAAACCTGAACATACGAACTTACATATAACACGAAGAACGCACAAACAGGAAAAAATGACTACATAAAACGATGAACGAACGAAACAGTCCCGTATGGTGCAAACAAACACAGACACGGAAGACAACCACCCACAAACAAACAATGTGACACCACCTACCTTAATATGATTCTCAATCAGAGGAGATGAAAACCACCTGCCTCTAATTGAGAACCATATTAGGTACCCATTAACCAACATAGAAACAGAAAACATAGACTGCCCACCCAAACTCACGTCCTGACCAACTAACACATACAAAAACTAACAGAAAACAGGTCAGGAACGTGACACTTACTCAGTAATGCTGCATTAATTTCATTCTGCTCTCAGTAATGATGCATTCATTTCATTCTTACTCAGTAATGCTGCATTCATTTAATTCTTACTCAGTAATAATGCATTCATTTCATTCTACTCTCAGTAATGCTGCATTCATTTCATTATACTCTCAGTAATAATGCATTCATTTCATTCTACTCTCAGTAATAATGCATTCATTTCATTCTAATCTCAGTAATAATGCATTCATTTCATTCTAATCTCAGTAATAATGCATTCATTTCATTCTACTCTCAGTAATAATGCATTCATTTCATTCTACTCTCAGTAATGCTGCATTCATTTCATTCTTACTCAGTAATGATGCATTCATTTCATTCTACTCTCAGTAATGCTGCATTCATTTCATTCTACTCTCAGTAATGCTGCATTCATTTAATTATGCTCTCAGTAATAATGCATTCATTTCATTCTACTCTCAGTAATGCTGCATTCATTTCATTCTACTCTCAGTAATGCTGCATTCATTTCATTCTACTATCAATATTAATGCATTCATTTCATTCTGCTCTCAGTAATTCTGCATTCATTTCATTCTACTCTCAGTAATGCTGCATTCATTTCATTCTTACTCAGTAATGCTGCATTCATTTCATTCTACTCTCAGTAATAATGCATTCATTTCATTCTACTCTCAGTAATAATGCATTCATTTCATTCTACTCTCAGTAATGCTGCATTCATTTCATTCTAATCTCAGTAATGCTGCATTCATTTCATTCTACTCTCAGTAATGAGGCATTCATTTCATTATACTCTCAGTAATAATGCATTCATTTCATTCTTACTCAGTAATGCTGCATTCATTTAATTCTACTCTCAGTAATGCTGCATTCATTTCATTCTTACTCAGTAATAATGCATTCGTTTCATTCTACTCTCAGTAATGAGGCATTCATTTCATTATACTCTCAGTAATGCTGCATTCATTTCATTATACTCTCAGTAATAATGCATTCATTTCATTCTACTCTCAGTAATGATGCATTCATTTCATTCTTACTCAGTAATGCTGCATTCATTTCATTCTACTCTCAGTAATGCTGCATTCATTTCATTCTTACTCAGTAATGCTGCATTCATTTCATTATACTCTCAGTAATAATGCATTCATTTCATTATACTCTCAGTAATGCTGCATTCATTTCATTCTGCTCTCAGTAATGCTGCATTCATTTCATTCATTAATTTCATTAATTAAACCTCATTGGTTTATAGAAGCAGGTACCCATGTGCCATCTCCTCATTTAGCAAAAAAACATGAACATAACTTATTTTGTAATGAAACTGTTCTTATGTTTCCCCATCTGAGCTCAGAGTAGATGAGAGATGTAATGTTTGTCTCTGTTGTGTTGAAGACCAATCAAGAGGAAGAGACCAGCCTCCCCTGTACCCAGCTGTGTGTCCATGAAGAGTGACCAGTCTATGGATCAACCTATGAAGTTTAGAAAGGTAGACTTTTCTACTGAACAAAGGTAAGAAGAACTCATGGGTCATGGTCAGTGAGTTAAACAACACTGTATCTAGTCATTTCTCCTCTCCCATTTTCCCATTTCTTTTGTTGTTTTCATAATCCATAGGCTAATCCTTTTGTCCATTTTCATAGTCCTGTGTGTGTGTGTGTGTGTGTGTGTGTGTGTGTGTGTGTGTGTGTGTGTGTGTGTGTGTGTGTGTGTGTGTGTGTGTGTGTGTGTGTGTGTGTGTGTGTGTGTGTGTGTGCTGTCGTGTCTTTGACTATGTCAGATTAATTGCTATGACATGCTATTCTATAAAATAATTTCTCCGTAATTAATATTACCTGATTGAACTAATCATGTAAATGTTAATTAACTAGAGAGGGACACCACGAAAGAATATTTATAGAGCTGTTATCTTCGGAATAAACTCTTAAAGATTTAGTAATATTTTACATCCATAGCAGTCACATTAATCGTCAGTTTATTCAGTCTCATCTGAAAGTTGTAAATCCTTGATTATCTGCAAGAATCCTGGCTAACAAGTTGAATCAGCAATACAAAATTGGGTTTAATTATTTATTTACTAAATACCTAACTAATCACACAGAATCACACATATACAATTAAATCATAACTTGATTACAAAGTGCCGTCATACAGAAAAACGTCCCTAGCGGGCGGAATAGATATGACAGCTTGTTACACGAAGAAAAGGGGCGGGATTTTAGTGAAAGAGCGGGAGACTGGAACACAGGTGAGCTGTGCTCTCGTAAATACAGTATCTTATGCATTCTAAATTACCGCCCATTTGAAGAAGGAAAATGCAATAAATATTTACTCTGAGCTGCGCTTCAGTAGGTTGGTGGTAGATGGAAGACCGTATTGCCAACCCGAGTCCTCTGTCCTTTGAAGAATGTCTCTGGTAGTCACTGGATACGTTGGAGTAACGTTGTGTGTAGTAGACGGGATGGTTGGACTGTCCTTCCTAACCTGCGTTTGTAGCAGCTGTTGCTAACTCAACGGCTAGGAGATATCACTTCTGTAGTGAATACGAGTTCAAAGTTCATACCATTCACAATCAAAGTCCATGCTGCTGTTGGCTTAGTTCTGTAGTTATTATCTGAACCATTCTGACACCGGATCGTCATCCTAGTGTACCCGGAACAGGAAGTTATATTTTTGTCAATGGCTTTTATAGTGGAGGGAGAGGGGTGTGTCTGAAAAGTTTATAACCCATGTCTCTTCACAGGGGCGGGCCCCTAGTTGAGCAGAAGCCAAACTTATGAAAACCCAAATCTCTCAGTTGGAAGCTAAAATTAAATTTCATCTCTTCACAAATAATTTCATATTCAAACATTTGAATTAAACAACAATTCCATGTGAATCAGATACCTCTGAGGTTTAGACTTTCCACAGTAGAGTTTATGTCATTCTATCATTGATGAGAATGTGTCAGAGGGCAACCGAACTGACATAATATACCTTAACTTTTTATGGCTGCAGGGGCAGTATTGAGTAGCTGGATGAAAGGTGCCCATTTCAAACGGCCTCGTACTCAATTCTTGCTCGTACAATATGCATATTATTATTACTATTGGATAGAAAACACTCTCTAGTTTCTAAAACCGTTTGAATTATTTCTCTGAGTGAAACAGAACTCATTCTGCAGCACACTTCTTGTCAGGAAGAGAGATTTCTGAAATCGAGGTCTCTGTTCTAGGGCCTGCCTATAAATGGGCATGATACGTATGAGTATACATGCACGTCATACACCTTCAACTAGATGTCAAGAGGCAGTGAGAGAAGAAATGGGGTGATTATCTTGGTCTGAGGTGGAATAAATCCTCTTGGAATGACGAGTCCCCCATTTCCTGTTTTCTGGAAAGCGCGAGGAGAGACCTGGAATTGCCTTCTGAAAAGCTGTCGTTATAGGCGACTACTATCTCCGGATTTGATTTTATTTGATACATGTTACAATATCATCGTAAAGTATGTTTTTTCAATATAGTTTTATTAGATTATTGAAATTTATTCGGGACGTTAGGCGTGTTGCGTTGTGTGACTTTGTTCAGGAAGGAGTGCTTCGCGCCACTTGGCCAGTGTGCTTGCTAATTCAAGAGGGAAAAACGACGTTCTAAATCCAAACAAAGACTGTTCTGGACAAAGGACCCCTTGTACAACATTCTGATGGAAGATCACCAAAAGTAGGACCCATTTTATGATGCTATTTCATATATCTGTCGAACTGTGCTATCGCTACCGTTTGCCTTGAATCAATGCTGTTGTGTGTTAGCTATTGTAGTAAGCTAATATAACGCTATATTGTATTTTCGCTGTAAAACACTTAAAAAATCGGAAATATTGGCTGTATTCACAAGATCTTTGTCTTTCATTTGCTATACACCATGTATTTTTCAGAAATGTTTTATATGATGAGTATTTAGGTATTTGACGTTGGTGTCTGTAATTACTCTGGCTGCTTCGGTGCTATTTCTGACGGTAGCTGTGATGGTAGCTGCAATGTAAAACTGATTTATACCTCAAATATGCACATTTTTCGAACAAAACATAGATTTATTGTGTAACATGTTATAGGACTGTCATCTGATGAAGTTGTTTCTTGGTTAGTTTGGTTGGATCTTGGTTAGTTAGGTTGGCTTTGTGCATGCTACCTGTGCTGTGAAAAATGTCTGTCCTTTTTTGTATTTGGTGGTGAGCTAACATAAATATACGTTGTGTTTTCGCTGTAAAACATTTTAAAAATCGGACATGTTGGCTGGATTCACAAGATGTTTATCTTTCATTTGCTGTATTGGACTTGTTAATGTGTGAAAGTTAAATATTTCAAAAAAATATATTTTGAATTTCGCGCCCTGCACTTGAGCTGGCTGTTGTCATAAGTGTACCGACATCGGGCTTGCAGCCATAAGAAGTTAAGTACCACCGCATATGTTCAGTTGGTCGGATTACCAGAATATAGTTCATTCCCACCCACCTTCTG
This sequence comes from Salvelinus namaycush, assembly GCF_016432855.1. Taxonomy (NCBI): domain Eukaryota; kingdom Metazoa; phylum Chordata; class Actinopteri; order Salmoniformes; family Salmonidae; genus Salvelinus; species Salvelinus namaycush. The sequence goes on along the minus strand of NW_024057809.1, from coordinate 147,473 downwards.
ATGTCCCCAGAATCTCTATGTTAACCAAGGGGTTTTCTTATGTCACATCAGTAGGGAAGAGAAAAAGGGGGAAAGAGGTATTTATGACTGTCATAAACCTACCCCCACTGCCAACGTCATGACAGTCCCCCCATATTGGGTTCAATCTTGCGATTAACCTGTATGTTGCAAACCAACATAAAAATGACCGTGGGTTGTCCTGGTTGTGGACCATCGTTGTGGTCCCCATCTGGTGGTCGACCCGGGTAGGGTTTCTGCGAATGAAGAAGTCTGCTCCATGGCTGGACAGCAGATGTCCAGTTGGTGATCGCTGTTGCAGTCCCCCCTCTGGTGTGGTCGACCCGGGTAGGGTGTCTGCAAATGAAGAAGTCTGCTCCATGGCTGGGCAGCAGATGTCCAGTTGGTGATCGCTGTTGCAGTCCCCCCTCTGGTGTGGTCGACCCGGGTAGGGTGTCTGCAAATGAAGAAGTCTGCTCCATGGCTGGGCAGCGGGGGTCCGGATTGGGATCGCCGTTCCGGACCCGTCGTCTGGTCGTCCAGACTGGAAGATCTGGGCAGTAACTTAGGCAGATGTTAACAACGCACACACGCTCATGAAATATATCATTACATTTCCTCCCAAATGAGCGGCGTTGTGGCACTAACTGATGGTTGTATGGGGAAGTTGTTTATGGCTATCACTTTCTACATGCCGAAGAAAATGAAACAAAATGAATGAAAGCATAAACAAAACAAAATATAGTTATGCCACCTTAACCATCTAATTGGACTGTATTCTATCTACGTCCATGGTCTTGGCAAAATGACCCTATCATGGCATTGTCTAATGTCATATCTAGGGCTCTTCTAATTTGCGGGGTGTTGGTTAGGGTACTATCCTAAGTTGATAACTATATGATACGTCTACAGCTGTAAGGCACTAGTTTTGGGCAGTCTACAGGGATGACCTATGGACTTCTGAGAAGAAAACTGGTGAGTGCTGTAGAGTTAAAGGCCTCAAAATAAGTGTTCAACTTTACTAAGGCTGGTATTTTGCTCGGACCCTTAAGTGATCCTAGCATAAATCCTAATTGGATGTTCCGTTGTACATGTGCGTTTATGCGTACGCAAGCACACATGTCAAGGGAAGGAAACCCAGTATCCTGGCAGATTACAACTTGTTCAGAATGAGTCTGACGTAGTCAGGTAATTTTCAGGTCAATGCCTGGAGGTCAGTCAGAATTGGTGTCGAGGGAGTCTGTAGTGGTTTTACTACCAGTCACTGTCTTCCACTATTGTAGTGGAGGTAGGTATGAAGAAGTATACTTCATAGCTATGTTATCCACGGAGGAGCTAACCTCATGACGGAAGTATTAGACCCGTCGTACGTGGTGTGATCGTGGTTCCTGACTTCTAATAACTTTTCTCCTGAACGGAGGGTTCTATTTATTAGTGGCGTGTGTAACCATTGGAAGAGTGCAATGGAGATTCCCTTCCCCGCGTTGCACTCTGAGTGACTCCTATGTTGCTATTATCAATAGCAATTTAACTTGTGAGGTTACTAATCCTCTTACTGAGTGTTGCTGGGCTGACTGGTATTGGTACTGGTACTCAAGGGGTCCAGTCGTCCTACCGATTTATTCTGAAATGTTATCCTACAGGAATACATGATTAGAGCATTTTACTAGTTGTCTTGTACTACTACTACACATGGCAAGGAATGATTATTGTTGACATTTGTTTTGGAGGTGGACGAGTCCACTGGACTTCCTTTACGACCAGTGTGGTACACCTCAGTAATATCTTAGATGTGTTCTAAGATAATCCCCGTCTAGGGGCCTGTCTGCTCCTCACTGTTCTCAAAGGGGAGTTTACAACTAGATTTGATTTATGCTCTGGCGGCCTCGTACGGTGTTGTCCGTAGTCTCGACCCCCCCACCGGCCTCGATAAGGCTCATCATGGGTCTGGGCTACTATTCCCCCCCTTTGTGTCTCGGGACCCCCCCACCAGCATGTGGTGTTGGTATCCAAGGCGCAAACGAAAGGTTCGGACCCTATGTACGAGTTGTCAGTGGCCGCGTTATTATGAGAATGGCTGCAACCTTTCAACCAAATCTCCTGGTGTTTGTGCTTCAACACCCTCAGTGGCTGTCGAGGTCTGTCAGTCACCACCGCGACCGCGTGTGGCAACCTCTTCAGTACCTGCGAACTGAGACGAGGATATCGGTCTGTGATATCGCAAAGTGTTTCACCAGTGGGAGTCATCGGGTCAGTTGCTGGACTGACGCCATTAGTGTCATTGTAAGGGTTGACAGTCCCCCACAAAGCGGAAGGTGTGTCATCGGAAGCAGAGTATACTCTGCGCATCAATGTTTTTCTTGCTGAGACGGCCGCAGTGCTTGCGGAAGTGTCCGAAGGGCAAGAGAAGTTCATCTCAACTACCGTATTGCATGACTGCAAGGAGGAGGGAAGTAGCTCATTCACAGAGACAGCTGGCTCGAAAACATGAAAAGAATTGTCAATCAGATTGGCTGATGGAATGTGTTGAGATATCGTAATATCTCCTTGGATCGGATTCTGCACCAAGTGTTTTTTAAACGTCTTTTTCCCAAGGGGTGCTTTCGACAGATACCCCTCGTGAATGACTGCGTTGCAGCTAGCGTTAGGGAAAGACAGTGTGGTCGGTGGAGAAGGCACGGTAGCCTGTGACCATACCTGGTTGGTTTTCCAATCCATCACTGGGAGTAACCGATCCATCAAGTCTGCTCCAAGTAGCAGGGGTACAGTTTCGAGGCTAGTAACATACACAGGGTGGACGAGCGATATGTCCTTGAAGTGTAGTTTCAGCATGACTCTCAATGTGAGAGGCGAGGTAGTCTGAGTGACCCCTCGAAGTGTAGTGTCGCATCGTTCCACTTTTAACCAACGTTTAGTTGGCTTCAAAGCCCTTTTTAGATCATCAAACAATTTTTGAGAGATGAGTGATATAGTCGCACCCGAATCAATTAGCGCATGACAAGTTAAGCAGTCCTCCAGGACTGTTTCCAGGTATGGCCGTTTCGATTCGTGTTTAGTGGACATATTCCCCACAAAGTGGAGTGGTCTTTCGCAACAACGTGATGTGTCAATTCTGTTCAAGGTGGAAGCAGATTGACTTTTATGATTTTGAGTGGGCTTGGCTTTAACGAAGCGTTTGACCTTTTTCTTCGCAACCTTTGTATCAGAGTTTATAGACAAAGCCCGTGGGCTTGTTTCTTGGTCAATCGGGCCCTGGATAGGGTCTCGAGTGAAAGCAGGAGGGATTTGAATTTTAACGTCCTTGCTATGGGTGTTAATTCCTGCGGACCTGGAGTCCGGTAATTCCCTGTCTAGTCCTTGTGACTTATCTTTCACCCTTTTCTCAAATGTTTCTCGCTTTAGTTCTTCACGTAGTGGAACTTCTGGAGAACATTGGTCTACGTTTTGATCATCCTTCAACCCTTTGTTACCCTTGTGCTCTGACACTTTGTGTGGGTTGGGTGCAGGAACGTAGTGAACAGGTCGATTGTAGCGGTAGTCGTTTTGATGGCGATGTGCTTTACAGTTATTTCGACCGCGGAGGTTATTGGAATCATGGTTTCGTGGTAGAAACTGTTGTTGTGCGTCGTCTCTTAACGCTCCAATACCTGATAATGCACCCTCTGACTGGAGTGAGTGCTCCTGGTCAAACTTCAAAACCGAGTGGTCAGGGCTCTTGGCATTGCGAGCTTTTGATGGCTCAAAAGCTGTGATTGCAAGCTCTCTGAGTTGTAAGATAGGCAAGCCAATGTGGGCTGCAGGGCCCAAGTAGGTAATGAAGGTGGGATACATGTTCGACAGGAACATTTGTTTAAATGGTAACAGGTCTTCCATACCTGTTTCAGTGAGTAGGCCAAAGTAAGCTGAACGAAGCCTATGATAGTAAGCTTGTGGGTGTTCATTCCGAGCTTGTTTGGCCGTGTTAGCCAGTGAGCTATCGTGTTTGCGAGTTGCAGAACCACTGAATTCTAATTTCAAAGCTGTGGCAAGTTTAGCGTAGTCATTTAGCACGTGTTGCTGTTGTAGGCGAATGAACCTTGTCACGTGTCTATTCGACGTTCGCTTCAACAGGTAAACCCTGTCAGAACCCGTAGCGTTCAGGTAGCCATCCAACGCGTCCTCTATGTCAGCTGGGAACGTCTCAGTATCGTTTGGCTGACCTGGAACGGGGTCAAAGGTGGGGAAATACTTGACGAGTTTGTCAAGGTATTCCGCGTCAAGCGGGCGGAGAGGGTGGGCTTTATCCTGTGGGGAAAGTGGGGCCAAAAGGCCAAGAGGAGAAGCCAAGCTTTGGCTTTGTTGGCCAAGAGGTGCCATATTACTCAGTGCCGAATGGCCAAGCGGAGAAGACTGGGGGACACCTGACGGAGGCAATGTCTGAAACCTATCGTCTTCACTCCTTTGAGTACCGGGCTCCGGTTGCTTGGATGGATAGTCACGCTGTAGAGCGTGACCCTTCTGGACTTCCTCCAGATGGTACCTAAGGTTGGTATTCTGCTGCATTGCAGAGTCCACTTGAGCGCTTAGAGTACTGATTTTGGACACGTGAGTGTCGCACTTGCTCCTTTCGGTCTCAAACTTATCTGTCATGGTTTGCAAATAGAGGTCTTGAGTACGGAGCGAGAGATTCAGTGATGAGATTTCTTCCGCTTGCTTAGAAATCAAGATTTCCATCTTCATCACCCGAGTTCTCTCATCATTCATTTGTTCAGCGACTTCAATGAGTTCTGCTGATTTGTCATCCAACTTCGTCATTGTGTTCATCAACTGATCGTCTTTGGTCTGCAGAATTTTGAGTAGAACCGTGTTACTCTGAGTAACGTTCAATAAAACTGCCTGCATGTTATCAAATTGCGCGCTCCTATTTGTAGATAACTCAACAGATTTATCTAGTTTGGAGTGGACTACCTCGTATTTAGTTTTGGCTAAATTGAGTTGTTCCTGGAGACAACGATTTTGTTGAAGAGTTTGTGCTCGTTCATCGTCATAAGTATTTGCAATTACTTTCAATTGTTCAGATTTCAAACGCAGTTCCTCGACTAGCAGAATGTTTTCATTTCCTGCTTTTGTCAATAGTTGCTCAGTTCTCTCCACCTGTACCCTCATGCTAGCCATGACTGGCACGTGCTTCAGCTGTGCACGGTGGTATTGGACCGATGCCACAATTTTATGGCGATACATCAGTGCAAAAGTGGGGAGAACCGTCACAAAGCCTGCGTTTGATGGTTGATTTTGGAGAGCGTTCGCAATTTCGGCTGTTTTTTCGCTAATGGCATAATTAGGGTTGGTATCTCTGCTGAGGTCAGAGATCAATCCTTTTATGGGTGGAGGTTCACTACTTAGCGGAGGAGTGGTGACCACCTCCTTTGATAGCTTGCACATTATTAGAAAAATTTAGAGGAAAAATGTTCCCTAAATTTATTCAAAGTTTGGGTTTGGAATTCATTGGAAGCTGCAAAGACAAGTTTAATCTATTTATAGATGTTGACAAACTACCAGTACTGTACCGGTAATGTGGAAGTTGGACGTGAATGAATTTACAAAAGCAAATTGAATTGATTAATCAATGCCAATGATTAATCCTACCTGTGTAGGCTATCTGGGTATTAAACTTTAATTAACATGAGATGTGGCTTCATCTAGGTTAATATGATACGTTTAAAAGTGTCTCATTTGATTGGAAGAACATTAAATTATGTTCAACAATTTAACTTATTAAATTGAATGAGACGATAATCCATAAAATCTCTGTTGATTGGATATCATAAGTGTAAACAGTAGACCAAATGTTGGGCACATTCAACACTGTGGCACTTCTCCCTAAGGCCGAAACCACATGGGATTCCCGCTGGGGCGGGGCTTCTGTCAGTACTGGGTTACTGAATGGGTTTTGAAAAACCCAAATTTTACTGATTGATCAATTTAATGATAAATCAAACCTGTATAGGCAATTTGTGAATTAAACTTTAATTAACCTGAGAAGTTGCTTCATCTAGATTAGTTTGGAAAAAGTTTGCAATGTCTTATTTAGAGAACTCAACAATTTGGATATTATTTAAAATATCTATTTCAGAATGTAAATGGCCAGATTTACACTTATTAGTTCAATTGGATAAGACATTGATATTCGTCTGGATATCATAAGTAATGACTTGAGTGTGACCTGAATAATTCTTCATGAACGAATATACTGGGCACATTCAGCGGCCAATGATTTAACACGTTGAAATCAAACGGAACTACCCGCGTGCGGGACTTACGTTCCGCGAGGCGGAGGAATTTCAGCGTGGCACCAGAAGAAAAAAAAAATGCTTTTTTCCCTTGTTAGCTTTAGCACCTCGTGCCAGCTAACCCTCCTTTGTGCCTGAAAATGTAGCACGTAGGATTCCCTTGGCAGGGAAAAGGTTTTACTAATAACGTATTATGTTCAAACCCTTTTCGGCGTTTTTTGACGATGTTTTAACCGGAACACGCGGCAAACACGAAATGCACCGTGGTCTCCTCGCGTTGAATCGCGAGAGAGAGAGAGATAATTATCGCTGGTCACGCTATATCTCCTGAATTTCAATCGGCTGGCTCTTTGTCCTCGCTCGAGAAATTAATAATGACCTCGCCTACCCGCGTATGAAACGCGCCAGGCAGAAATAGCCCTGCGTTTGGCCAAACGCTCTATTTCTCAGATTTCTATAATTAGGTTTCTCAGCCTCTTACAAGAAATGTATTCGCTTACGTTATCCACTGACTGCGTCAGAGAACAACACGGGGCGGGGAATCTCCGCGCACACACACCCAAAAATGCTTGTCTATCACTCCAAAAATGTGTATAATAAACTTGGTATATTATGTAATCTGCTTTTCAATTTTATACAGGCTGAATCAAAATGAAAACCTCATTCTATCTTAGACGCCTCACACGGGGCACAGATTTTCCATGTTTGAGTCTTTGAATGAAGAGATGGAGATAAAACTGTCCAGGTTGAGTGTTTGAATGAAGAGATGGAGATAAAACTGTCCAGGTTGAGTGTTTGTTGCAGCTCGTTCCAGTCGCTAGCTGCAGAGAACTGAAAAGACGAGTGACCCAGGGATGTGTGTGCTTTGGGGACCTTTAACAGAATGTGACTGGCAGAACGTGTGTTGTATGTGGAGGATGAGGGCTGCAGTAGATATCTCAGATAAGGGGGAGTGAGGCCGAAGAGGGTGGATATCTCAGATAGGGGGGAGTGAGGCCTAAGAGGGTCGATATCTCAGATAGGGGGGAGTGAGGCCTAAGAGGGTCGATATCTCAGATAGGGGGGAGTGAGGCCTAAGAGGGTGGATATCTCAGATAGGGGGGAGTGAGGCCTAAGAGGGTTTTATAAATGAGTAATGCTGCATTCATTTCATTCTGCTCTCAGTAATGATGCATTCATTTCATTATACTCTCAGTAATGCTGCATTCATTTCATTCTACTCTCAGTAATAATGCATTCATTTCATTCTACTCTCAGTAATGCTGCATTCATTTCATTCTTACTCAGTAATGCTGCATTCATTTCATTCTTACTCAGTAATAATGCATTCATTTCATTCGGCTCTCAGTAATGCTGCATTCATTTCATTATACTCTCAGTAATAATGCATTCATTTCATTCTACTCTCAGTAATGATGCATTCATTTCATTCTTACTCAGTAATAATGCATTCATTTCATTCTTACTCAGTAATAATGCATTCATTTCATTCTACTCTCAGTAATAATGCATTCATTTCATTATACTCTCAGTAATGCTGCATTCATTTCATTCTTACTCAGTAATGCTGCATTCATTTCATTCTACTCTCAGTAATGCTGCATTCATTTCATTCTACTCTCAATATTAATGCATTCATTTCATTCTGCTCTCAGTAATGCTGCATTCATTTCATTCTGCTCTCAGTAATGCTGCATTCATTTCATTCTACTCTCAGTAATGCTGCATTCATTTCATTATACTCTCAGTAATGAGACATTCATTTCATTCTAATCTCAGTAATGCTGCATTCATTTCATTCTGCTCTCAGTAATGCTGCATTCATTTCATTCTACTCTCAATATTAATGCATTCATTTCATTCTGCTCTCAGTAATGCTGCATTCATTTCATTCTGCTCTCAGTAATGCTGCATTCATTTCATTCTACTCTCAGTAATGCTGCATTCATTTCATTCTACTCTCAGTAATGCTGCATTCATTTCATTCTACTCTCAGTAATGCTGCATTCATTTCATTCTGCTCTCAGTAATGCTGCATTCATTTAATTATGCTCTCAGTAATAATGCATTCATTTCATTCTACTCTCAATATTAATGCATTCATTTCATTCTGCTCTCAGTAATGCTGCATTCATTTCATTCTGCTCTCAGTAATGCTGCATTCATTTCATTCTACTCTCAGTAATGCTGCATTCATTTCATTCTACTCTCAGTAATGCTGCATTCATTTCATTCTACTCTCAGTAATGCTGCATTCATTTCATTCTGCTCTCAGTAATGCTGCATTCATTTAATTATGCTCTCAGTAATAATGCATTCATTTCATTCTACTCTCAGTAATGCTGCATTCATTTCATTCTACTCTCAATATTAATGCATTCATTTCATTCTGCTCTCAGTAATGCTGCATTCATTTCATTCTGCTCTCAGTAATGCTGCATTCATTTAATTCTACTCTCAGTAATGCTGCATTCATTTCATTCTACTATCAATATTAATGTATTCATTTCATTCTGCTCTCAGTAATGCTGCATTCATTTCATTCTACTCTGTAATAATGCATTCATTTCATTCTACTATCAATTTTAATGCATTCATTTCATTCTGCTCTCAGTAATGCTGCATTCATTTCATTCTACTCTCAGTAATGCTGCATTCATTTCATTCTACTCTCAGTAATGCTGCATTCATTTCATTCTACTCTCAGTAATGCTGCATTCATTTCATTCTGCTCTCAGTAATGCTGCATTCATTTCATTCTACTCTCAGTAATAATGCATTCATTTCATTATACTCTCAGTAATGCTGCATTCATTTCATTCTACTCTCAGTAATAATGCATTCATTTCATTCTAATCTCAGTAATAATGCATTCATTTCATTTTACTCTCAGTAATAATGCATTCATTTCATTCTAATCTCAGTAATAATGCATTCATTTCATTCTACTCTCAGTAATGCTGCATTCATTTCATTCTAATTTCAGTAATGCTGCATTCATTTCATTATACTCTCAGTAATACTGCATTCATTTCATTCTTACTCAGTAATGCTGCATTCATTTCATTCTACTCTCAGTAATGATGCATTCATTTCATTCTACTCTCAGTAATGCTGCATTCATTTCATTCTACTCTCTGTAATGCTGCATTCATTTCATTCTTACTCAGTAATGCTGCATTCATTTCATTATACTCTCAGTAATAATGCATTCATTTCATTATACTCTCAGTAATGTTGCATTCATTTCATTCTGCTCTCAGTAATGCTGCATTCATTTCATTCATTAATTTCATTAATTAAACCTCATTGGTTTATAGAAGCAGGTACCCATGTGCCATCTCCTCATTTAGCAAAAAAAACATGAACATAACTTATTTTGTAATTAAACTGTTCTTATGTTTCCCCATCTGAGCTCAGAGTAGATGAGAGATGTAATGTTTGTCTCTGTTGTGTTGAAGACCAATCAAGAGGAAGAGACCAGCCTCCCCTGTACCCAGCTGTGTGTCCATGAAGAGTGACCAGTCTATGGATCAACCTATGAAGTTTAGAAAGGTAGACTTTTCTACTGAACAAAGGTAAGAAGAACTCATGGGTCATGGTCAGTGAGTTAAACAACACTGTCTCTAGTCATTTCTCCTCTCCCATTTTCACATTTATTTTTGCTGTTTTCATAATCCATAGGCTAATCCTCTTGTCCATTTTCATAGTCCTAAAACAATATTAAACAAACACAACATTCCCTCCCTCCCTCCCTCTGTGTGTGTGTGTGTGTGTGTGTGTGTGTGTGTGTGTGTGTGTGTGTGTGTGTGTGTGTGTGTGTGTGTGTGTGTGAACTCCCTGGATGAGGAGATGTAATCTCATGTTTTGTCCACAGAAACCAACAGGAGAGATCAGAGTCAGAGATTCTCAGTGGTCAGTCTTCCCAGAGTCATCAAACAGACCTGGCCTCCATATTCAGAGTATGTGGTCCTGTTATGTACATTTGTTTTTGTTTACCTCAAGTAAAGTTGATCTGTCAATCATTCATTAATGTGTTAATGAGAAAGCATTTTGTCTCTTGCTTAACTCATTTACTTAATTTATTCCAGATGCTTGAAGAGAAAATTATGACATTTGTGAAGAACGAGCTGAAGATGTTCAAGAGGATTCTTAGTCCAGAACTCCCAGAAGGCTTTGAGAGTCAGAAGCAGGATAAGGAAGTGGTGGATACTGAAGATGAGAAGCAGGAGAGCAGTGCCAGAGAGGGGGCTCTGAAGATCACACTGCACGTCCTGAGGAAAATGAACCAGAAGGAGCTTGCTGACACACTGGAGAAATGTAAGATCTGTCTGCCTCATGTTGAATGCTGTTTTATAACATTTAAAAGCTGTAGCTAAAGTACAGCTAAAGTAGCTGTGTAACTCAATGATATTGTAGCAGCCTTAACACAACACCTAGTGACCTCATCAAGTAGCAGCAGGGATGTGTTGTGGTGATTAATTTAGAGAGAGAGAGAGAACATTAATAATACCATCAATAATACCAATAATAATATAATCAGTCACACCAGTCTGTAATGCATTATGAAAACATTTACACATTTATACAGTCAGTTAAGAGAAGAAATTATTATAATGTAAAACTTTATAACAGTCCTACAATACTGTAGGCATTAAAACAGACGTAATATTAATATCCTCTGTGTTATTTCTAGATTCAGATGATCCTGCTGTGATTTGCCAACGTGAACTCAAATCTAATCTAAAGAAGAAGTTTCAATGTGTATTTGAGGGGATCGCTAAACAAGGAAACCCAACACTTCTCAATAAGATCTACACAGAGCTCTACATCACAGAGGGTGGAACAGGAGAGGTCAATAATGAACATGAGCTGAGACAGATTGAGACAACAACCAGGAAACAAGCAAGACCAGAGACTGCAATCAAATGTAACGACATCTTCAAACCCTTAACTGGACAAGACAAACTTATCAGAACTGTGCTGACAAAAGGAGTCGCTGGCATTGGAAAAACAGTCTCTGTGCAGAAGTTCATTCTGGACTGGGCTGAAGGAAAAGCAAATCAGGATGTCCAATTTGTATTTTCATTCCCTTTCCGGGAGCTGAATTTGATGAAAGGGGACAAACACACTTTCATTGAACTTCTTAATCACTTCTCAATGGAAACCAAAGAATCAAGAATATCCAATTACAACAAGTACACAGTTCTGTTCATCTTTGATGGTCTGGATGAGTGCCGACTGCCCCTAGACTTCCAGAAGAACAAGATCTGTTGTGACGTCACAGAGTCAACCTCAGTGGATGTTCTGCTGACAAATCTCATCAAGGGAAATCTGCTTCCCTCTGCTCTCCTCTGGATAACTACCCGACCTGCAGCAGCCAATAAGATCCCTTCAGGGTGTGTTGACCAGGTGACAGAGGTACGAGGGTTCAATGACCCACAGAAGGAGGAGTACTTCAGGAAGAGATACAGTAATGAGGACCTGGCCAGCAGAATCATCTCACACATAAAGACATCAAGGAGCCTCCACATCATGTGCCACATTCCAGTCTTCTGTTGGATTTCTGCAACAGTCCTTGAACACATGCTGAAACATAAGAGAGCAGAGATGCCCAAGACTCTGACTGAGATGTACACACACCTTGTGGTGTTTCATACCAAACAGAAGAATGAAAAGTATCTTGGGAAAGAAGAGACAGGTCCACACTGGAATAAAGAGAGCATTCTGTCACTGGGAAAACTGGCTTTTCAACAGCTTGTGAATGGCAATCTGATTTTCTATGAAGAAGACCTGAAAGAGGCTGGCATTGATGTCAGTGAAGCCTCAGTGTACTCTGGATTGTGCACACAGCTCTTTAAAGAGGAATGTGGGCTGTACCAGGACAAGGTGTACTGCTTTGTTCATCTGAGCATTCAGGAGTTTCTGGCTGCTGTATATGTGTTCCTCTCATTCATCAACAACAATGAGAATCTAATGGACAAACCGCATTCAACGTCCAGAAAGCTTTCTGTGCTGTTCAGAGACAAGCGTAAAGTTTCTGTCTACAAGAATGCTGTGGATAAAGCCTTACAAAGTGAGACGGGAAACCTGGACCTTTTCCTCCGCTTCCTTCTGGGCCTCTCACTGGAGTCCAATCAGAAGCACTTACGAGGTCTACTGACAAAGACAAGAAGCAGCTCACAGAGCCATGAAGAAACAGTCAAGTACATCAAGGAGAAGATCGGGGAGAATCCCTCTCCAGAGAGGAGCATCAATCTGTTCCACTGTCTGAATGAACTGAATGACCATTCTCTAGTGGAGGAGATCCAAAGCTACCTGAGATCAGGAAGTCTCTCAAAACCCAAACTGTCACCTGCACAGTGGTCAGCTCTGGTCTTTGTGTTGCTGACTTCAGAAAAGGAGCTGGATGTGTTTGACCTGAAGAAATACTCCAGATCAAAGGAAGGTCTTCTGAGGCTGCTGCCAGTGGTCAAAGCCTCCAGAGCTGTTCTGTGAGTACATAAAATATCCAGTTTAGGGTTAATATGTATTATAATATGTATATAATTTTATATTGAATAACATATTGAATAAATGCATTGATTTTCATATTAGTATAACAATATGACCATACAATTCTAGGAGACGGAAGATGAATCTATATGTTGTTTGAGAGAATAAACCAAATGCATCTGCCATTGTCCTTCTACACTACTGGTGTTAAATTAACAGTGTGTTTGTGAAGTCATGATGATCTCTTTGTCAGGCTGTCAGGCTGTGGAGTCACAGAGGAAGGCTGTGCTTCTCTGGTCTCAGCTCTGGAGTCAAACCCCTCACACCTGAGAGAGCTGGATCTGAGTAACAATGACCTGAAGGATTCAGGAGTGAAGCTGCTCTCTGCTGGACTGGGGAATCCCCACTGTAAACTGGAGACTCTGAGGTCAGTATTCCTGTAGTTGGTCAACAAGTGATAACTGTTCACCAGATCCACATGTGTTTACCAGACACACATAGTCCACACCTGTGTTTGGACAGTGAAGCTTACAGTTTTACATTTGGTGCTATGCTTCAGCATTTTGGATTTGAGATAGAATGTTTCATATTTTGCGACAGTACAGAATGTCACGTTTTATTTGAGGTTAATGGTGAGAGGTTTGTATGTTTTGTTGTAGCCAAATGCTGGAGTATAGAGCCACATTTAAAATGTTAGCTTCACTGTCATTATAGATATGGTGTGGACTGTATACTCAATACAATCTAAATCTGATACCTCACTGTCATTATAGATATGGTGTGGACTGTATACTCAATACAATCTAAATCTGATACCTCACTGTCATTATAGATATGGTGTGGACTGTTTACTCAATACAATCTAAATCTGATACCTCACTGTCATTATAGATATGGTGTGGACTGTTTACTCAATACAATCTAAATCTGATACCTCACTGTCTGTCTTTTGACTGATACTGCTTTTTAAACTGGTCTGGTCAGTCTACTCAAATATTTGTACTATACATGTTTCTCTCTACAAACAATATTTTGATAATTTCTTATAATGATACATTAATTTATGAATAGATATGGCAGGTTTCAGGACACTGATATATCTGAAAATGTAGAAAAAATATACTGTCACTATTTTCACCACCAAAGAATATCAGTGTGATTTTAATATGATTTGACTCTTTGCAGGCTGTCAGGCTGTCTAGTCACAGAGGAAGGCTGTGCTTCTCTGGTCTCAGCTCTGAGGTCAAACCCCTCACACCTGAGAGAGCTGGACCTGAGCTACAATCACCCAGGAGACTCAGGAGTCAGACTGCTCTCTGCTGGACTGGAGGATCCACACTGCAGACTGGAGAAACTCAAGTATGTAGAGGGTTTATGTCAATGTTCATATCAGACATGTTTGACTTATCAGGCTAGTTAAGACAAACATTCTGACCACCACTTAGACAAAGGTGTGTGTGTCCAGTGTGTGTGTGTGTGTGTGTGTGTGTGTGTGTGTGTGTGTGTGTGTGTGTGTGTGTGTGTGTGTGTGTGTGAGTTCAGGTGTATCCCTCAATGACTGTCTGTTCTTCTGCTTACCGCTACAGTGTGGAACATGGTGGAGAGAACACAATGAAACCTGGGCTTAGAAAATGTGAGTATTGACTGCTGTGAAAAATATGACTAAGAATAAGTCTTAATTCAAGTTAAGTCAAAGTCAAAGACCACCATCATTACTGACTTGGTCATATTAAATATCAGCTGTAGTTCTACAGAAGCAGAAATCAGGGACACCAACGTTTACAAAGAGTTGCTTTGACAATGTGTGTGTGTGTGTGTGTGTGTGTGTGTGTGTGTGTGTGTGTGTGTGTGTGTGTGTGTGTGTGTGTGTGTGTAATTAATGGGAATAAGTGTGTTTTATATTACCATACAGTATAACATTTGATCATTCAACAAGTCTCAAGTTACCTTAACTTCTCCTTTTGATACCTAGAAACATCTACATTAAATGAATTAGTGAAAAGTGAGTTAACATTCTAATGTGAATGATGATGATTTCTAATATTGTGTCTGGTTTCATCCATCAGATGTCTGTGATCTCACACTGGACCTAAACACAGTAGACAGACTCCTCTCTCTGTCTGAGGAGAACAGAAAGGTGACAGGGAGGAGAGAGGAGCAGCCGTATCCTGATCACCCAGAGAGATTTGAGCACTGTGGAGAGGTGCTGTGTAGAGAGGGTCTGACTGGGCGCTGTTACTGGGAGGTAGAGTGGAGTGGGAGAAGGGCTGATATAGGAGTGACATATAAAGGAATCAGCAGGAGAGGAGGGGTTAAGGACTGTTGTCTTGGTGCCAATGACAAGTCCTGGAGTCTGTTCTGCTCTGACAACAGTTACATTGCCAGGCACAATAATAAACCCACTACCATAGACGTCCCCTCCTCCAGCTCCCACAGAGTAGGAGTGTATCTGGACTGGCCAGCCGGCACTCTGTCCTTCTATAGAGCCTCCTCTGACACACTGACCCACCTGATCACATTCACCTCCACATTCACTGAGCCCCTCTATCCAGGGTTTGGGGTTTGTTTTGATGGCGACTCAGTGTCCCTCTGTCAGTGATACACACACACACACACACACTGGGCACACACACACTGGACACATAACACACTCACACTGGACACACACACACACACACACTCACACTGGACACACTCACATTGGACACACACACACACACACACTGGACACACACACACACACACACACACACACTGGACAGACACATACACACTGTACACACACACACACACACACACTGGACACACACACACACACACACACTGGACAGACACACACACACTGGACACATACACACACACACACACTGGACACACACACACACACACACACACACACACACACACACACACACACACACTGCACACACACACACACACACACACACTGGACACACACACACACACACACACACACACTGGACAGACACACACACTTGACACATACACATACACACACACACACACTGGACACATACACACTGGACACATACACACACACACACACACACACACACATACTGGACACATACACACACACACACACACTGGACACACACTGGACACACACACAGACACACTGGACACACACACACACACACACACTGGACACACTGGACACACACACACACTGGACACACACACACACACACACTGGACACACGCACACACTGGACACACACACACACACTGGACACACACACAGTGGACACACGGGACACACACACATGCGTGTCTTCCTATAATTGTGACAATAACACTGTTAAAAAAGCAATGTGATAATTTGTTGTCTTTTATGTTGAATAACTAATTGTATAATTATATATGGACATACGCTCCATAGTTGTACAAGTATACAAGGATATATTGTACTTTTCATAATAAAACATAGTTGAAACAAGAAAAGCCTGTTAATTGTGAAAACAGTTTGGTTATTGATGTTACGTTTCCTCTGTCAGGTTGACGTTAACCTGCGACTGGTTGAAACATGAAACAAATATGAAATGAAATACAAAACAATTAAATATGTGGAATTGAATTAAACAAATTGTACAACAGAGTGTTGTGATGCTGGGTTACTATAGTAACAGAGTGTTGTGATGCAGGGTTACTATAGCAACAGAGTTCTCTCTCTCTGCTCTCTCTCTTCTCTCTGCTCTCTCTCGCTCTCTCTGCTATCTGCTCTCTCTCTGCTCTCTCTCTCTCTCTGTTCTCTCTCTGCTCTCTCTCTCTGCCCTCTCTGTTCTCTGCTCACTCTGCTCTCTGCTCTCTCTTCTCTCTCTGCTCTCTCTGCTGTCTCTGCGCTCTGCTCTCTGCTCTCCCTCTCTTCTCTCTCTCTCTGCTCCCTCTTCTCTCTGTTCTCTGCTCTCTCTCTGCTCTCTCTGCTCTCTCTCTGCTCTCCGCTCTCTCTGCTCTCTTTCTCTCTTTTCTCTGCTCTATCTCTCACTCTCTGCTATCTCTCTGCTCTCTCCCTCCCTGCTCTCTCGCTCTCTGCTCTCTCTCCCTCTCTCTGTTCGCTCTCTGCTCTCTGCTCTCTCTCTCTGCTCTCTCCCTCCCTGCTCGCTCTCTGCTCTCTTCTCTCTCAGCCTGCTCTCTCTCTGCTCTCTGCTCTCTCTGCTCTGCTGTTCTCTCTTTTCTCTGCTCTCTCTCTGCTCTCTCTCTGCTCTCTCTCTGCTATCTCACTCTCTCTTTGCTTTCTCAGCCTGCTCTCTGCTCTCTCTGTTCTCTGCTCTCTCTCTCCCTCTGCTCTATCTGCTCTCTCTCTGCTCTCGCTCTGCCTTCTCTGCTCTCTCTCACTCTGCCCTCTCTCCTCTCTCTCTGACTCTGCTCTCTCTACTCTCTCTCTCTCTCCATCTGCTCTCTCTCTCGGATCTCTGCTCTCCCTGCTATCTCTCTCTGCTTTCTCTCTCTGCTATCTCAGTATCTGCTCTCTCTTTTCTCTCTGCTCTGCTCTCTGCTATCTCTCTCTCTCTGCCCTCTCTCTCTGCTCTCTCTGCCCTCTCTGCTATCTCTCTCCCTCTGCTCTCTCTGCTCTCTCTCTGCTCTCTGATCTCTCTCTGCTCTCTCTGCTCTCTCTCTGTTCTCTGCTCTCTCTCTCCCTCTGCTCTGCTGTTCTCTCTTTTCTCTGCTCTCTCTCTCTCTGCTCTCTCTTGCTCTCTCTGTTTGCTCTCTGCTCTCTGCTTTCCCTCTCTGCTCTCTGCTCTCTCTGTCCTCTCTCTTCTCTCTCTCTCTCTCTCTCTCTGTTCTCTGCTCTCTCTGCTCTGCTCTCTCTTTTCTCTGCTCTCTCTCTGCTCTCTCTGCTCTCTCCCTCCCTGCTCTCTCTGCTCTCTCTCTGCTCTGCTGTTCTCTCTTTTCTCTGCTATATCTCTCACTCTCTGCTCTCTCTCTCTGCTCTCTCCCTCCCTGCTCTCTCTGCTCTCTCTCTGCTCTCTCCCTCCCTGCTCTCTCTCGCTCTCTGCTCTCTCTGCTCTGCTGTTCTCTCTTTTCTCTGCTCTCTCTCTGCTCTCTCCCTCCCTGCTCTCTCTCGCTCTCTGCTCTCTCTGCTCTGCTGTTCTCTCTTTTCTCTGCTCTATCTCTCTCTGCTCTCTCTCTCTGCTCTCTCCCTCCCTGTTCTCTCTCTGCTCTCTCTCGCTCTCTCTCGCTCTCTCTGCTCTCTATTGCTCTCTCTGCTCTCTCATGCTCTATCTGCTCTCTCATCCCTGCTTTCTGCTCACTCAGCACTCTCTGCTCTCTGTTCTCTCTCTGCTTTCTCTCTGCTCTCTCTCTCTGCCCTCTCTGTTCTCTCTCACTCTGCTCTCTGCTCTCTCTCTGCACTCTCTCTGCTCTCTCTCTGTTCGCTCTATGCTCTCTCTCTGCTCTCTCTCTCTGCCCTCTCTGCTCTCTCTCTGCTCTCTCTCTCTCTGCTCTCTCCCTCCCTGCTCTCTCTCGCTCTGCTCTCGCTTCTCAAATCAAATCAAATTTTATTTGTCACATACACATGGTTAGCAGATGTTAATGCGAGTGTAGCGAAATGCTTGTGCTTCTAGTTCCGACAATGCAGTAATAACCAACAAGTAATCTAACCTAACAATTCCACAACTACTACCTTATACACACAAGTGTAAAGGGATAAAGAATATGTACATAAAGATATATGAATGAGTGATGGTACAGAACGGCATAGGCAAGATGCAGTAGATGGTATAGAGTACGGTATATACATATGAGATGAGTAATGTAGGGTATGTAAACATAAAGTGGCATAGTTTAAAGTGGTTAGTGATACATGTATTACATAAAGATGGCAAGATGCAGTGGATGATATACAGTACAGTATATACATATACATATGAGATGAGTAATGTAGGATATGTAAACATTATATTAAGTGGCATTGTTTAAAGTGGCTAGTGATACATTTTTACATAATTTCCATCAATTCCCATTATTAAAGTGGCTGGAGTTGAGTCAGTATGTTGGCAGCAGCCACTAAATGTTAGTTGTGGCTGTTTAACAGTCTGATGACCTTGAGATATAAGCTGTTTTTCAGTCTCTCGGTCCCTGCTTTGATGCACCTGTACTGACCTCGCCTTCTGGATGATAACGGGGTGAACAGGCAGTGGCTCGGGTGGTTGTTGTCCTTGATGATCTTTATGGCCTTCCTGTGACATCGGGTGGTGTAGGTGTCCTGGAGGGCAGGTAGTTTGCCCCGGGTGATGCGTTCTGCCGACCTCACTACCCTCTGGAGAGCCTTACGTTTGTGGGCGGAGCAGTTGCCGTACCAGGCGGTGATACAGCCCGACAGGATGATCTCAATTGTGCATCTGTAGAAGTTTGTGAGTGCTTTTGGTGACAAGCCGAATTTTCTTCAGCCTCCTGAGGTTGAAGAGGCGCTGCTGCGCCTTCTTCACAACGCTGTCTGTGTGGGTGGACCAATTCAGTTTGTCCGTGATGTGTACGCCGAGGAACTTAAAACTTTCCACCTTCTCCACTACTGTCCCGTCGATGTGGATATGGGCGTGCTCCCTCTGCTGTTTCCTGAAGTCCACGATCATCTCCTTTGTTTTGTTGACGTGGAGTGTGAGGTTATTTTCCTGACACCACACTCCGAGGGCCCTCACCTCCTCCCTGTAGGCCGTCTCGTCGTTGTTGGTAATCAAACCTACCACTGTAGTGTCATCCGCAAACTTGATGATTGAGTTGGAGGCGTGCATGGCCACGCAGTCGTGGGTGAACAGGGAGTACAGGAGAGGGCTCAGAACGCACCCTAGTGGGGCCCCAGTGTTGAGGATCAGCGTGGTGGAGATGTTGTTACCTACCCTCACCACCTGGGGGTGGCCCGTCAGGAAGTCCAGTACCCAGTTGCACAGGGCGGGGTCGAGACCCACGGTCTCGAGCTTGATGACGAGTTTGGAGGGTACTATGGTGTTAAATGCTGAGCTGTAGTCAATGAACAGCATTCTCACATAGGTATGTTACATAGGTATATTTAGGGCCTTTTGATGGCAGAGAGAGACAGACTTCACACATCACTTCAGAGAGCGTGTAAAAACACACAATCTCTCACGGTTTAATCATTCATTTGGTTAATTCATGTTAGAAATGCAGATCGGTTATGAGGACATGGTAAGAAGAGGAGGAGGAGGAGGAGTAGGAGAGAGAACAGACACAGGGAGAGAAAAAGAACAGGAGGACATGGTAAGAAGAGGAGGAGGAGGAGGAGGAGGAGGAGGAGGAGAGAGAACAGACACAGGGAGAGAAAAAGAACAGAAGGACTTGGTAAGAAGAGGAGGAGGAGAGAGAGAGAGAACAGACACAGGGAGAGAAAAAGAACAGAAGGACATGGTAAGAAGAGGAGGAGGAGGAGGAGGAGGAGGAGGAGAGAGAACAGACACAGGGAGAGAAAAAGAACAGGAGGACATGGTAAGAAGAGGAGGAGGAGGAGGAGGAGAGAGAACATACACATGGAGAGAAAAAGAACAGAAGGACATGGTAAGAAGAGGAGGAGGAGGAGGAGGAGGAAGAGAGAGAACAGACACAGGGAGAGAAAAAGAACAGGAGGACATGGTAAGAAGAGGAGGAGGAGGTGGAGGAGGAGAGAGAGAGAACAGACACAGGGAGAGAAAAAGAACAGGAGGACATGGTAAGAAGAGGAGGAGGAGGAGAGAGAGAACAGACACAGGGAGAGAAAAAGAACAGAAGGACATGGTAAGAGGAGGAGGAGGAGGAGAACCAAAGAGAAGACGAGGGAGAGGAATGAAGGAGAAGGATGGATGGATGAAGGGAGAGGAAGATGAGGGAGAAGAAGAGAAGTAAACAGATGTGGAGGAAGAGGAGGAAGGAGAAGAAAGTGGATGCTCAGTAGGTGGCAGTGTTGCTCTTTAAACAGAGGAGAGGAGGAGAGAGAGTGAAGTAATTCGTGAATATGCCAATGGATATGGAGGGAAAGATGAAAAATTAATCAAGGTCTGAAAATAAGAGCTTTTAATATATACTGTAACCCACCAATGAGGAAACATTCTGTTTATTTTGGTAGGCTGTCATTGTAAATAAGAATATGTTCTTAACTGACTTGCCTACTTAAATAAAGGTTAAATAAATCAAATATAAAATGATCTCTGCTTTGTGAAAACCGGATGCTTCCTGTTTGGGCTCTCTGAGGGAGATTTATTACAGTTTAATGTCCTGATCGTTTCACCTCCGCAGGTCCTGACACAATCACACTGCTTCCTGTTTGGTCTCTCTGAGGGGGATTTATTACAGTTTAATGTTCTGATCGTTTCACCTCCGCAGGTCCTGACACAATCACACTGCTTCCTGTTTGGTCTCTCTGAGGGGGATTTATTACAGTTTAATGTCCTGAAGGTTTCACCTCCGCAGGTCCTGACACAATCACACTGCTTCCTGTTTGGCCTCTCTGAGGGTGATTTATTACAGTTTAATGTCATGATCGTTTCACCTCCGCAGGTCCTGACACAATCAAACTGCTTCCTGTTTGGTCTCTCTGAGGGTGATTTATTACAGTTTAATGTTCTGATCGTTTCACCTCCGCAGGTCCTGACACAATCACACTGCTTCCTGTTTGGTCTCTCTGAGGGGGATTTATTACAGTTTAATGTCCTGATCGTTTCACCTCCGCAGGTCCTGACACAATCACACTGCTTCCTGTTTGGTCTCTCTGAGGGTGATTTATTACAGTTTAATGTCCTGAAGGTTTCACCTCCGCAGGTCCTGACACAATCACACTGCTTCCTGTTTGGTCTCTCTGAGGGGGATTTATTACAGTTTAATGTCCTGATCGTTTCACCTCCGCAGGTCCTGACACAATCACACTGCTTCCTGTTTGGTCTCTCTGAGGGTGATTTATTACAGTTTAATGTCCTGAAGGTTTCACCTCCGCAGGTCCTGACACAATCACACTGCTTCCTGTTTGGCCTCTCTGAGGGGGATTTATTACAGTTTAATGTCCTGAACGTTTCACCTCCGCAGGTCCTGACACAATCACACTGCTTCCTGTTTGGTCTCTCTGAGGGTGATTTATTACAGTTTAATGTCCTGATCGTTTCACCTCCGCAGGTCCTGACACAATCACACTGCTTCCTGTTTGGTTGATTGACATACCTTTCCCCTTTTCATTTTTTGAGAGGATAGAATTACTGTGTGTGTGTGTGTGTGTGTGTGTGTGTGTGTGTGTGTGTGTGTGTGTTGAGTCCTCAGGACATGTTTTTCCCAGGAGGATGTGCTTGGTGATTTGGAGTGTGTGTTTCTGTTTTCTAACCCAACATATGAGAATGTGAAGTGACATCATGAACCAATCTGCATTTGTAACATGAATTAACCAAATTAACGATTAAACCGTGAGAGATTGAGGAGTGTGTTTTTGTACGCTCTCTGAAGTGATGTGTGAAGTCTGTCTCTCTCTGTCTCTGTCTGTCTCTGTCTCTCCCTGTCTGTCTCTGTCTCTCTCTGTCTGTCTCTGTCTCTCTCTGTCTGTCAATTCAATTCAATTGACTTTATTGACATGGCAAGTTCATTATTACTTACATTGTCAAAGTATACATATCGAAAAATAAAAATCAAATATATATGTATATATATACAAAATATATATATATTTATATATAAATAAATGGTGGGACCAACAGTAATAATAATAGTAGTAGTGGACATGGGATCACCATTAACAACAACTACAACAACAATATTAATCAGAACAATACATTAAATCAATGGTAGTAGACCAGTGTCAACATGACTTGAGAAGACATATAACCTGGTATGAAAGACAAAACAAAACTAAGCTAAATGGGATTTTTCACTGGCTGTCCCTCAGGTTGTGGCAGGAGGACACATATTTGGCTGCCAAAACTGCACATTTTGGCTTTTCACCCAATAAATATTTGATTTTTTCTTCATCTTTTATAGTTTCAAATTCTTTGTATTGAGTTATAATTTTGGGAAAGAAATATGCTCTAAGGTCTGAGTATTTGTCACAGTGTAGTAGGAAATGCACCTCTGTCTCTACCTCTCCCCTGGAGCAGAGTGCGCACAGCCTGTCCTCTCTGGGCAGCCAGGTTTGTCTGTGACGACCGGTCTCTATAGCCAGACGGTGCTCACTGAGTCTGTACCTAGTCAATGTTTTCCTCAGTTTTCTATCAGTCACAGTGGTCAGATAGTCTGCCACCATGTACTGTCTGTTTAGAGCCAAATAGCATTGAAGTTTACTTTGATTTTTTGTGGTGTCTTTCCAATAGGTGATATATTTTTCTTTTTGTTTTGTGATGATTTGGTTGGGCCAGATTTTCTGAGGGCTGTCCCGAGGCTCTATGGGGTTGGTTTGGGTTGGTGAACTGAGCCTCAGAACCAGCTGGCTGAGGGGACTCTTCTCTGGTTTCATCTCTTGACATTGTAGAGCTGTGTGATGGAATGTTTTAGGGTCACTTGTTTTTAGATGGTTGTAAAATTTGATGGCTCTTTTTTCTATTCGAATGAGGAGGGGGTATTGGCCCAATTCTGCCCTACATGCGTTATTTGGAGTTTTTCTTTGTACTTGCAATATAGTCTTGCAAAACTCTGCATGCAATATTTCAGTTGGATGTTTGTCCCATTTGGTGAATTCATTATTAGAGAGTGGACCCCATACTTCACTGCCATATAGAGCAATTGGTTCTATAACTGATTGAAAAATTTTGAGCCAGATTCTAATTGGAATTTCAATGTTCCTTTTAATGGCATAGAATGCTCTTCTTGCTTTGTCTCTCAGCTCATTCACAGCCATGTGAAAGCTACCTGTGTTGCTCATATTTAGTCCTAGATATGTGTAGTTTTTGGTGTGTTCTAATAGAACTGTGTCCAAATAGAATTTATATTTGTCATCCTTATTTCCCGACCTTTTTTGGAATATCATTATATTAGTTTTTTTTAGGTTAACGGTCAGAGCCCAGGTCTGACAGAACCTGTGAAGACGATCTAGGTGCTGCTGTAACCCCTCTTTAGTGGGAGACAGCAGCACCAGGTCATCTGCGTACAGCAGACACTTGATTTCAGTGTTGTGTAGGGTGATCTCTGTCTCTCCCTGTCTCTCCCTCACACAGAGAGCAGGAGACGGGGTAGAGATAGATGAGACAGTGGGACTCCCTGAAGTCTGTCTGTCTCTGTCTCTCCCTCACACAGAGAGCAGGAGACGGGGTAGAGATAGATGAGACAGTGGAACTCCCTGAAGTCTGTCTCTCTCTGTCTCTCTGTCTCTCCCTCACACAGAGAGCAGGAGACGGGGTAGAGATAGATGAGACAGTGGAACTCCCTGAAGTCTGTCTCTCTCTGTCTGTCTCTGTCTCTCTCTGTCTCTCTCTGTCTCTCTCTGTCTCTCTCTGTCTGTCTCTGTCTGTCTCTGTCTGTCTCTGTCTGTCTCTGTCTGTCTCTGTCTGTCTCTGTCTGTCTCTGTCTCTCCCTCACACAGAGAGCAGTAGACAGGGTAGAGATAGATGAGACAGTGAAACTTCCTGATCTGACATTTTAATAGTCATTATGTTTGGAACAAAGCAAATGTTTTTCTCATGTTGACTTTCATATGAGTGTTCCCGAAAAAAAGGTCCAGTCGCCAGGTCCACAAATACAAATTACATCTAGACACCATTGCCTTAGAGCACACAAAAAACTATACATACCTCGGCCTAAACATCAGCGCCACAGGTAACTTCCACATAGCTGTGAACGATCTGAGAGACAAGGCAAGTGAAGGACAAACACCATTTTAAATACAACCCATATTTATGTTTATTTATTTTCCCTTTTGTACTTTAACTATTTGCACATCATTACAACACCGTGTATAGTGTCAGGTTCACTGTCGTCAAACTCCCTGTCATAAATAAGCCAAGGCGCAGCGGGTAATTCCACATCTTTAATCGAAGTGAAACCTTTCACAAAAAAAAAACAGGTAAACAGAATCAGAACGTGACTCAACCGTGGCGCACACAAACACACACAAACACTCACAGAAAATAAATAATTACCCACAAACACAGGTGGGAAAAAGGGCTGCCTAAGTATGATCCCCAATCAGAGACAACGATAGACAGCTGCCTCTGATTGGGAACCAATCCAGGCCAAACAAAGAAATAGGAAAACTAGATTGCCCACCCAAATCACACCCTGACCTAACCAAATAGAGAAATAAAAGGTCAGGGCGCGACATATAGACATAATACGACATTTGAAATGTCTGTGAGTGTAATGTTTCCCGTTCATTGGTTATGTTTATTTCATGTTTATTGTTTATTATCTACTTCACTTGCTTTGGCCACGTCATCATATGTTTCCCATGACAATACGGCCCTTGGGGTTAGGAGGGAGAGGTGGGATGTCACAGAAGATCAGGTCACCACGGGGATGACAACGTCAAGCTGGGGAACTCTGATCTGCTGATCTACAGACAAACACAACAACAGCCCCATTGCCATGGATCCTGACGGGCTCCGTCTGATAGGCCGGTGACACGGTAGTCCAGGCAACGCTGTCTCTTCATGGAACACTCAGAGTTCCACAGGTCCTACATCTAAAGGTCAGTAAAGTTCCAAGGGTTCTAAGTGTAGATGTCATGCTCTCATATGGTTCTAAGTTTAGATGTCATGCTCTCATATGGTTCTAAGGGTTCTAAGTTTAGATGTCATGTTCTCATATGGTTCTAAATGCTCTGTTCTGAGGGTTCTAAGTTTAGATGTCCTGCTCTCATATGGTTCCAAATGCTCTGTTCTAAGTGTAGATGTCATGTTCTCATATTGTTCTAAATGCTCTGTTCTAAGTGTAGATGTCATGTTCTCATATGGTTCTAAATGCTCTGTTCTAAGGGTTCTAAGTTTAGATGTCATGTTCTCATATGGTTCTAAATGCTCTGTTCCAAGGGTTCTAAGTTTAGATGTCATGTTCTCATATGGTTCTAAATTCTCTGTTCCAAGGGTTCTAAGTTTACATGTCATGTTCTCATATGGTTCTAAATGCCCTGTTCTAAGGGTTCTAAATGTAGATGTCATGCTCTCATATGGTTCTAATAGCTCTGTTCTAAGGGTTCTAAGTTTAGATGTCCTGTTCTCATATGGTTCTAATAGCTCTGTTCTAAGTTTAGATGTCATGCTCTCATATGGTTTTAAATGCCCTCTTCTAATGGTTCTAAGTATAGATGTCCTGTTCTCATATGGTTCTAAATGATCTGTTCTAAGGGTTCTAAGTTTAGATGTCATGCTCTCATATGGTTCTAAATGATCTGTTCTAAGGGTTCTAAGTTTAGATGTCATGCTCTCATATGGTTCTAAATGCTCTGTTCTAAGGGTTCTAAGTTTAGATGTCCTGTTCTCATATGGTTCTAAATGCTCTGTTCTAAGGGTTCTAAATGTAGATGTCCTGTTCTCATATGGTTCTAAATGCTCTGTTCTAAGGGTTCTACGTTTAGATGTCATGCTCTCATATGGTTCTAAATGCTCTGTTCTAAGGGTTCTACCTTTTTGTGATGAAAACCTGATGATCTGAGACAGTATAGGGTAGCTGGGGAAGACCCTGCTGTTAAAATGTGTGTGTGTGTGTGTGTGTGTGTGTGGACGTGTTTAACTATTCTTGTGGGGACCAGAAGTCCCTACAAGAATAGTAAACAAAGTAAAAATTGACCAACTGAGGACATTTTGTTAGTCCCCACAAGGTCAAATGCTATTTCTAGGGGGTTTAGGGTTAAGGTTAGAATTAGTGTTAGGGTTAGAATTAAGTTAAATATTAAGGTTAGGAGCTAGGGTTAGTTGTAGGGTTAGGGTTAGGAGCTAGGGTTAGGTTTAGGGTTAGGATAAAGTTTAGGTTTTTGGGTTAGGGTTAGGATTAGGGTTAGGTTTAGGGTTAGGGGTTAGGGAAAATAGGATTTTGAATGGGACTGAATTGTTCGTCCCCACAAGGTTAGCTGTACAAGACTGTGTGCACATGTGTGTGTGCGTGCGTGCATGTGTGTGTGTGTGTGTGCGTGTGTGTTATGAGGCCACGGCAGAACTGCTTCAGAGTACAGTGAAACCATCTGACCTCTGACCCTCGTCGACCAATCGGCAGCCTCAGAACCACCCTGGACTGCCGGCAGAGACAGACTCTATTCATAGAAAGATAATTTAAACCAGAGGAGAAGAGGAGGAGGAGAAGTGGAGAGAAGAGAAGAGGACAACAGGAGAGAGGGGGGAGAGGATGGGAGGAGAAGTGGAGAGAAGAGGAGGACAACAGGAGAGAGGGGGGAGAGGATGGGAGGAGGAGAGAAGAGGAGGACAACAGGAGAGAGGGGGAGAGGATGGGAGGAGGAGAGAAGAGGAGGACAACAGGAGAGAGGGGCGAGAGGATGGGAGGAGGAGAGAAGAGGAGGACAACAGGAGAGAGGGGGAGAGGATGAGAGGAGGAGAGAAGAGGAGGACAACAGGAGAGAGGGGGGAGAGGATGGGAGGAGAAGTGGAGAGAAGAGGAGGACAACAGGAGAGAGGGGGGAGAGGATGGGAGGAGAAGTGGAGAGAAGAGGAGGAGGAGGACAACAGGAGAGAGGGGGGAGAGGATGGGAGGAGAAGTGGAGAGAAGAGGAGGAGGAGGACAACAGGAGAGAGGGGGGAGAGGATGGGAGGAGAAGAGGAGAGAAGGACAACAGGAGAGAGGGGGGAGAGGATGGGAGGAGAAGAGGAGAGAAGGACAACAGGAGAGAGGGGGGAGAGGAGGGGAGGAGGAGAGAAGAGGAGGACAACAGGAGAGAGGGGGGAGAGGATGGGAGGAGGAGAGAAGAGGAGGACAACAGGAGAGAGGGGGAGAGGATGGGAGGAAAAGTGGAGAGGAGAGGAGGACAACAGGAGAGAGGGGGGAGAGGATGGGAGGAGGAGAGAAGAGGACAACAGGAGAGAGGGGGGAGAGGATGGGAGGAGAAGTGGAGAGAAGAGGACAACAGGAGAGAGGGGGGAGAGGATGGGAGGAGAAGAGGAGGACAACAGGAGAGAGGGGGAGAGGATGGGAGGAGAAGAGAAGAGGAGAGGACGACAACAGGAGAGAGGGGGGGAGGATGGGAGGAGGAGAGAAGAGGAGGACAACAGGAGAGAGGGGGGGAGGATGGGAGGAGGAGAGAAGAGGAGGACAACAGGAGAGAGGGGGAGAGGATGGGAGGAGAAGAGGAGGACAACAGGAGAGAGGGGGGAGAAGATGGGAGGAGAAGAGGAGAGAAGAGGAGGACAACAGGAGAGAGGGGGGAGAGGATGGGAGGAGAAGAGGAGGACAACAGGAGAGAGGGGGGAGAGGATGGGAGGAGAAGAGGAGGACAACAGGAGAGAGGGGGGAGAAGATGGGAGGAGAAGAGGAGAGAAGAGGAGGACAACAGGAGAGAGGGGGGAGAGGATGGGAGGAGGAGAGAAGAGGAGGACAACAGGAGAGAGGGGGGAGAAGATGGGAGGAGAAGAGGAGAGAAGAGGAGGACAACAGGAGAGAGGGGGGAGAGGATGGGAGGAGGAGAGAAGAGGAGGACAACAGGAGAGAGGGGGGGGAGGATGGGAGGAGGAGAGAAGAGGACAACAGGAGAGAGGGGGGAGAGGATGGGAGGAGAAGAGGAGAGAAGAGGAGGACAACAGGAGAGAGGGGGGAGAGGATGGGAGGAGAAGAGGAGAGAAGGACAACAGGAGAGAGGGGGGAGAGGATGGGAGGAGGAGAGAAGAGGAGGACAACAGGAGAGAGGGGGGAGAGGATGGGAGGAGGAGAGAAGAGGAGGACAACAGGAGAGAGGGGGAGAGGAGGACAACAGGAGAGAGGGGGAGAGGATGGGAGGAGAAGAGAAGAGGAGAGGACGACAACAGGAGAGAGGGGGGGAGGATGGGAGGAGGAGAGAAGAGGAGGACAACAGGAGAGAGGGGGGGAGGATGGGAGGAGGAGAGAAGAGGAGGACAACAGGAGAGAGGGGGAGAGGATGGGAGGAGAAGAGGAGGACAACAGGAGAGAGGGGAGGAGAAGAGGAGAGAAGAGGAGGACAACAGGAGAGAGGGGGGAGAGGATGGGAGGAGAAGAGGAGGACAACAGGAGAGAGGGGGGAGAGGATGGGAGGAGAAGAGGAGGACAACAGGAGAGAGGGGGGAGAAGATGGGAGGAGAAGAGGAGAGAAGAGGAGGACAACAGGAGAGAGGGGGGAGAGGATGGGAGGAGGAGAGAAGAGGAGGACAACAGGAGAGAGGGGGGAGAAGATGGGAGGAGAAGAGGAGAGAAGAGGAGGACAACAGGAGAGAGGGGGGAGAGGATGGGAGGAGGAGAGAAGAGGAGGACAACAGGAGAGAGGGGGGGGAGGATGGGAGGAGGAGAGAAGAGGACAACAGGAGAGAGGGGGGAGAGGATGGGAGGAGAAGAGGAGAGAAGAGGAGGACAACAGGAGAGAGGGGGGAGAGGATGGGAGGAGAAGAGGAGAGAAGGACAACAGGAGAGAGGGGGGAGAGGATGGGAGGAGGAGAGAAGAGGAGGACAACAGGAGAGAGGGGGGAGAGGATGGGAGGAGGAGAGAAGAGGAGGACAACAGGAGAGAGGGGGAGAGGATGGGAGGAAAAGTGGAGAGAAGAGGAGGACAACAGGAGAGAGGGGGAGAGGATGGGAGGAGAAGAGGAGAGAAGAGGAGGACAACAGGAGAGAGGGGGGAGAGGATGGGAGGAGAAGTGGAGAGGAGAGGAGGACAACAGGAGAGAGGGGGGAGAGGATGGGAGGAGGAGAGAAGAGGACAACAGGAGAGAGGGGGGAGAGGATGGGAGGAGAAGTGGAGAGAAGAGGAGAGAAGAGGAGGACAACAGGAGAGAGGGGGGAGAGGATGGGAGGAGAAGAGGAGGACAACAGGAGAGAGGGGGGAGAGGATGGGAGGAGAAGAGGAGGACAACAGGAGAGAGGGGGGAGAAGATGGGAGGAGAAGAGGAGAGAAGAGGAGGACAACAGGAGAGAGGGGGGAGAGGATGGGAGGAGGAGAGAAGAGGAGGACAACAGGAGAGAGGGGGGAGAAGATGGGAGGAGAAGAGGAGAGAAGAGGAGGACAACAGGAGAGAGGGGGGAGAGGATGGGAGGAGGAGAGAAGAGGAGGACAACAGGAGAGAGGGGGGGGAGGATGGGAGGAGGAGAGAAGAGGACAACAGGAGAGAGGGGGGAGAGGATGGGAGGAGAAGAGGAGAGAAGAGGAGGACAACAGGAGAGAGGGGGGAGAGGATGGGAGGAGAAGAGGAGAGAAGGACAACAGGAGAGAGGGGGGAGAGGATGGGAGGAGGAGAGAAGAGGAGGACAACAGGAGAGAGGGGGGAGAGGATGGGAGGAGGAGAGAAGAGGAGGACAACAGGAGAGAGGGGGAGAGGAGGACAACAGGAGAGAGGGGGAGAGGATGGGAGGAGAAGAGAAGAGGAGAGGACGACAACAGGAGAGAGGGGGGGAGGATGGGAGGAGGAGAGAAGAGGAGGACAACAGGAGAGAGGGGGGGAGGATGGGAGGAGGAGAGAAGAGGAGGACAACAGGAGAGAGGGGGAGAGGATGGGAGGAGAAGAGGAGGACAACAGGAGAGAGGGGGGAGAAGATGGGAGGAGAAGAGGAGAGAAGAGGAGGACAACAGGAGAGAGGGGGGAGAGGATGGGAGGAGAAGAGGAGGACAACAGGAGAGAGGGGGGAGAGGATGGGAGGAGAAGAGGAGGACAACAGGAGAGAGGGGGGAGAAGATGGGAGGAGAAGAGGAGAGAAGAGGAGGACAACAGGAGAGAGGGGGGAGAGGATGGGAGGAGGAGAGAAGAGGAGGACAACAGGAGAGAGGGGGGAGAAGATGGGAGGAGAAGAGGAGAGAAGAGGAGGACAACAGGAGAGAGGGGGGAGAGGATGGGAGGAGGAGAGAAGAGGAGGACAACAGGAGAGAGGGGGGGGAGGATGGGAGGAGGAGAGAAGAGGACAACAGGAGAGAGGGGGGAGAGGATGGGAGGAGAAGAGGAGAGAAGAGGAGGACAACAGGAGAGAGGGGGGAGAGGATGGGAGGAGAAGAGGAGAGAAGGACAACAGGAGAGAGGGGGGAGAGGATGGGAGGAGGAGAGAAGAGGAGGACAACAGGAGAGAGGGGGGAGAGGATGGGAGGAGGAGAGAAGAGGAGGACAACAGGAGAGAGGGGGAGAGGATGGGAGGAAAAGTGGAGAGAAGAGGAGGACAACAGGAGAGAGGGGGAGAGGATGGGAGGAGAAGAGGAGAGAAGAGGAGGACAACAGGAGAGAGGGGGGAGAGGATGGGAGGAGAAGTGGAGAGGAGAGGAGGACAACAGGAGAGAGGGGGGAGAGGATGGGAGGAGGAGAGAAGAGGACAACAGGAGAGAGGGGGGAGAGGATGGGAGGAGAAGTGGAGAGAAGAGGACAACAGGAGAGAGGGGGGAGAAGAGGAGGACAACAGGAGAGAGGGGGAGAGGATGGGAGGAGAAGAGAAGAGGAGAAGAGGAGAGAAGAGGGAGAGGATGGGAGGAGAAGTGGAGAGAAGAGGACAACAGGAGAGAGGGGGGAGAGGATGGGAGGAGAAGAGGAGGACAACAGGAGAGAGGGGGAGAGGATGGGAGGAGAAGAGAAGAGGAGAGGACGACAACAGGAGAGAGGGGGGGAGGATGGGAGGAGGAGAGAAGAGGAGGACAACAGGAGAGAGGGGGGGAGGATGGGAGGAGGAGAGAAGAGGAGGACAACAGGAGAGAGGGGGAGAGGATGGGAGGAGAAGAGGAGGACAACAGGAGAGAGGGGGGAGAAGATGGGAGGAGAAGAGGAGAGAAGAGGAGGACAACAGGAGAGAGGGGGGAGAGGATGGGAGGAGAAGAGGAGGACAACAGGAGAGAGGGGGGAGAGGATGGGAGGAGAAGAGGAGGACAACAGGAGAACAACAGGAGAGAGGGGGGAGAAGATGGGAGGAGAAGAGGAGAGAAGAGGAGGACAACAGGAGAGAGGGGGGAGAAGATGGGAGGAGAAGAGGAGAGAAGAGGAGGACAACAGGAGAGAGGGGGGAGAGGATGGGAGGAGGAGAGAAGAGGAGGACAACAGGAGAGAGGGGGGGAGGATGGGAGGAGGAGAGAAGAGGAGGACAACAGGAGAGAGGGGGAGAGGATGGGAGGAGAAGAGGAGGACAACAGGAGAGAGGGGGGAGAAGATGGGAGGAGAAGAGGAGAGAAGAGGAGGACAACAGGAGAGAGGGGGGAGAGGATGGGAGGAGAAGAGGAGGACAACAGGAGAGAGGGGGGAGAGGATGGGAGGAGAAGAGGAGGACAACAGGAGAACAACAGGAGAGAGGGGGGAGAAGATGGGAGGAGAAGAGGAGAGAAGAGGAGGACAACAGGAGAGAGGGGGGAGAAGATGGGAGGAGAAGAGGAGAGAAGAGGAGGACAACAGGAGAGAGGGGGGAGAGGATGGGAGGAGGAGAGAAGAGGAGGACAACAGGAGAGAGGGGGGGAGGATGGGAGGAGGAGAGAAGAGGACAACAGGAGAGAGGGGGGAGAGGATGGGAGGAGAAGAGGAGAGAAGAGGAGGACAACAGGAGAGAGGGGGGAGAGGATGGGAGGAGAAGAGGAGAGAAGGACAACAGGAGAGAGGGGGGAGAGGATGGGAGGAGAAGAGGAGAGAAGGACAACAGGAGAGAGGGGGGAGAGGATGGGAGGAGGGGAGAAGAGGAGGACAACAGGAGAGAGGGGGGAGAGGATGGGAGGAGGAGAGAAGAGGAGGACAACAGGAGAGAGGGGGAGAGGATGGGAGGAAAAGTGGAGAGAAGAGGAGGACAACAGGAGAGAGGGGGAGAGGATGGGAGGAGAAGAGGAGAGAAGAGGAGGACAACAGGAGAGAGGGGGGAGAGGATGGGAGGAGAAGTGGAGAGGAGAGGAGGACAACAGGAGAGAGGGGGGAGAGGATGGGAGGAGGAGAGAAGAGGACAACAGGAGAGGGGGGGGAGAGGATGGGAGGAGAAGTGGAGAGGAGAGGAGGACAACAGGAGAGAGGGGGGAGAGGATGGGAGGAGGAGAGAAGAGGACAACAGGAGAGAGGGGGGAGAGGATGGGAGGAGAAGTGGAGAGAAGAGGACAACAGGAGAGAGGGGGGAGAAGAGGAGGACAACAGGAGAGAGGGGGAGAGGATGGGAGGAGAAGAGAAGAGGAGAAGAGGAGAGAAGAGGGAGAGGATGGGAGGAGAAGTGGAGAGAAGAGGACAACAGGAGAGAGGGGGGAGAGGATGGGAGGAGAAGAGGAGGACAACAGGAGAGAGGGGGAGAGGATGGGAGGAGAAGAGAAGAGGAGAGGACGACAACAGGAGAGGGGGGGGGGAGGATGGGAGGAGGAGAGAAGAGGAGGACAACAGGAGAGAGGGGGGGAGGATGGGAGGAGGAGAGAAGAGGAGGACAACAGGAGGGGGAGAGGATGGGAGGAGAAGAGGAGGACAACAGGAGAGAGGGGGGAGAAGATGGGAGGAGAAGAGGAGAGAAGAGGAGGACAACAGGAGAGAGGGGGGAGAGGATGGGAGGAGAAGAGGAGGACAACAGGAGAGAGGGGGGGAGAGGATGGGAGGAGAAGAGGAGAGAAGGACAACAGGAGAGAGGGGGGAGAAGATGGGAGGAGGAGAGAAGAGGAGGACAACAGGAGAGAGGGGGGAGAGGATGGGAGGAGAGAGGAGAGAAGAGGAGGACAACAGGAGAGAGGGGGGAGAAGATGGGAGGAGAAGAGGAGAGAAGAGGAGGACAACAGGAGAGAGGGGGGAGAGGATGGGAGGAGGAGAGAAGAGGAGGACAACAGGAGAGAGGGGGGGAGGATGGGAGGAGGAGAGAAGAGGACAACAGGAGAGAGGGGGGAGAGGATGGGAGGAGAAGAGGAGAGAAGAGGAGGACAACAGGAGAGAGGGGGGAGAGGAGGGGAGGAGAAGAGGAGAGAAGGACAACAGGAGAGAGGGGGGAGAGGATGGGAGGAGGAGAGAAGAGGAGGACAACAGGAGAGAGGGGGGAGAGGATGGGAGGAGGAGAGAAGAGGAGGACAACAGGAGAGAGGGGGAGAGGATGGGAGGAAAAGTGGAGAGAAGAGGAGGACAACAGGAGAGAGGGGGAGAGGATGGGAGGAGAAGAGGAGAGAAGAGGAGGACAACAGGAGAGAGGGGGGAGAGGATGGGAGGAGAAGTGGAGAGGAGAGGAGGACAACAGGAGAGAGGGGGGGGAGGAGGGGAGGAGGAGAGAAGAGGACAACAGGAGAGAGGGGGGAGAGGATGGGAGGAGAAGTGGAGAGAAGAGGACAACAGGAGAGAGGGGGGAGAAGAGGAGGACAACAGGAGAGAGGGGGAGAGGATGGGAGGAGAAGAGAAGAGGAGAAGAGGAGAGAAGAGGAGGACAACAGGAGAGAGGGGGGAGAGGATGGGAGGAGAAGTGGAGAGGAGAGGAGGACAACAGGAGAGAGGGGGGAGAGGATGGGAGGAGGAGAGAAGAGGACAACAGGAGAGAGGGGGGAGAGGATGGGAGGAGAAGTGGAGAGAAGAGGACAACAGGAGAGAGGGGGGAGAGGATGGGAGGAGAAGAGGAGGACAACAGGAGAGAGGGGGAGAGGATGGGAGGAGAAGAGAAGAGGAGAGGAGGACAACAGGAGAGAGGGGGGAGAGGATGGGAGGAAAAGTGGAGAGAAGAGGACGACAACAGGAGAGAGGGGGGGAGGATGGGAGGAGGAGAGAAGAGGAGGACAACAGGAGAGAGGGGGGAGAAGATGGGAGGAGAAGAGGAGAGAAGAGGAGGACAACAGGAGAGAGGGGGGAGAGGATGGGAGGAGAAGAGGAGGACAACAGGAGAGAGGGGGGAGAGGATGGGAGGAGAAGAGGAGGACAACAGGAGAGAGGGGGGAGAAGATGGGAGGAGAAGAGGAGAGAAGAGGAGGACAACAGGAGAGAGGGGGGAGAGGATGGGAGGAGGAGAGAAGAGGAGGACAACAGGAGAGAGGGGGGAGAAGATGGGAGGAGAAGAGGAGAGAAGAGGAGGACAACAGGAGAGAGGGGGGAGAGGATGGGAGGAGGAGAGAAGAGGAGGACAACAGGAGAGAGGGGGGGAGGATGGGAGGAGGAGAGAAGAGGAGGACAACAGGAGAGAGGGGGGAAGGATGGGAGGAGAAGAGGAGAGAAGAGGAGGACAACAGGAGAGAGGGGGGAGAGGATGGGAGGAGAAGAGGAGAGAAGGACAACAGGAGAGAGGGGGGAGAGGATGGGAGGAGAAGTGGAGAGAAGAGGAGGAGGAGGACAACAGGAGAGAGGGGGGAGAGGATGGGAGGAGAAGAGGAGAGAAGAGGAGGACAACAGGAGAGAGGGGGGAGAGGATGGGAGGAGAAGAGGAGAGAAGGACAACAGGAGGGGGGAGAGGATGGGAGGAGGAGAGAAGAGGAGGACAACAGGAGAGAGGGGGGAGAGGATGGGAGGAGGAGAGAAGAGGAGGACAACAGGAGAGAGGGGGAGAGGATGGGAGGAAAAGTGGAGAGAAGAGGAGGACAACAGGAGAGAGGGGGAGAGGATGGGAGGAGAAGAGGAGAGAAGAGGAGGACAACAGGAGAGAGGGGGGAGAGGATGGGAGGAGAAGTGGAGAGGAGAGGAGGACAACAGGAGAGAGGGGGGAGAGGATGGGAGGAGGAGAGAAGAGGACAACAGGAGAGAGGGGGGAGAGGATGGGAGGAGAAGTGGAGAGAAGAGGACAACAGGAGAGAGGGGGGAGAGGATGGGAGGAGAAGAGGAGGACAACAGGAGAGAGGGGGAGAGGATGGGAGGAGAAGAGAAGAGGAGAGGAGGACAACAGGAGAGAGGGGGGAGAGGATGGGAGGAAAAGTGGAGAGAAGAGGAGGACAACAGGAGAGAGGGGGGGAGGATGGGAGGAGGAGAGAAGAGGAGGACAACAGGAGAGAGGGGGAGAGGATGGGAGGAGAAGAGGAGGACAACAGGAGAGAGGGGGGAGAAGATGGGAGGAGAAGAGGAGAGAAGAGGAGGACAACAGGAGAGAGGGGGGAGAGGATGGGAGGAGAAGAGGAGGACAACAGGAGAGAGGGGGAGAGGATGGGAGGAGAAGAGGAGAGAAGAGGAGGACAACAGGAGAGAGGGGGGAGAGGATGGGAGGAGAAGAGGAGAGAAGGACAACAGGAGAGAGGGGGGAGAGGATGGGAGGAGGAGAGAAGAGGAGGACAACAGGAGAGAGGGGGGAGAGGATGGGAGGAGGAGAGAAGAGGAGGACAACAGGAGAGAGGGGGAGAGGATGGGAGGAAAAGTGGAGAGAAGAGGAGGACAACAGGAGAGAGGGGGGAGAGGATGGGAGGAGAAGAGGAGAGAGAGGAGGACAACAGGAGAGAGGGGGGAGAGGATGGGAGGAGAAGTGGAGAGGAGAGGAGGACAACAGGAGAGAGGGGGGAGAGGATGGGAGGAGGAGAGAAGAGGAGGACAACAGGAGAGAGGGGGAGAGGATGGGAGGAAAAGTGGAGAGAAGAGGAGGACAACAGGAGAGAGGGGGAGAGGATGGGAGGAGAAGAGGAGAGAAGAGGAGGACAACAGGAGAGAGGGGGGAGAGGATGGGAGGAGAAGTGGAGAGGAGAGGAGGACAACAGGAGAGAGGGGGGAGAGGATGGGAGGAGGAGAGAAGAGGACAACAGGAGAGAGGGGGGAGAGGATGGGAGGAGAAGTGGAGAGAAGAGGACAACAGGAGAGAGGGGGGAGAGGATGGGAGGAGAAGAGGAGGACAACAGGAGAGAGGGGGAGAGGATGGGAGGAGAAGAGAAGAGGAGAGGAGGACAACAGGAGAGAGGGGGGAGAGGATGGGAGGAAAAGTGGAGAGAAGAGGAGGACAACAGGAGAGAGGGGGGGAGGATGGGAGGAGGAGAGAAGAGGAGGACAACAGGAGAGAGGGGGAGAGGATGGGAGGAGAAGAGGAGGACAACAGGAGAGAGGGGGGAGAAGATGGGAGGAGAAGAGGAGAGAAGAGGAGGACAACAGGAGAGAGGGGGGAGAGGATGGGAGGAGAAGAGGAGGACAACAGGAGAGAGGGGGGAGAGGATGGGAGGAGAAGAGGAGGACAACAGGAGAGAGGGGGGAGAAGATGGGAGGAGAAGAGGAGAGAAGAGGAGGACAACAGGAGAGAGGGGGGAGAGGATGGGAGGAGGAGAGAAGAGGAGGACAACAGGAGAGAGGGGGGAAGGATGGGAGGAGGAGAGAAGAGGAGGACAACAGGAGAGAGGGGGGAGAGGATGGGAGGAGAAGAGGAGGACAACAGGAGAGAGGGGGGAGAGAATGGGAGGAGAAGAGGAGGACAACAGGAGAGAGGGGGGAGAAGATGGGAGGAGAAGAGGAGAGAAGAGGAGGACAACAGGAGAGAGGGGGGAGAGGATGGGAGGAGGAGAGGAGAGGAGAGGAGGACAACAGGAGAGAGGGGGGAGAGGATGGGAGGAGGAGAGAAGAGGAGGACAACAGGAGAGAGGGGGGAGAGGATGGGAGGAGAAGTGGAGAGAAGAGGAGGCCAACAGGAGAGAGGGGGGAGAGGATGGGAGGAGAGGAGGACAACAGGAGAGAGGGGGGGAGGATGGGAGGAGGAGAGAAGAGGAGGACAACAGGAGAGAGGGGGGAGAGGATGGGAGGATTAGAGGAGGACAACAGGAGAGAGGGGGGAGAAGATGGGAGGAGAAGTGGAGAGGAGGACAACAGGAGAGAGGGGGGAGAGGATGGGAGGAGGAGAGAAGAGGAGGACAACAGGAGAGAGGGGGGAGAGGATGGGAGGAGAAGTGGAGAGAAGAGGAGGACAACAGGAGAGAGGGGGGAGAGGATGGGAGGAGAAGAGGAGAGAAGAGGAGGCCAACAGGAGAGAGGGGGGAGAGGATGGGAGGAGAAGTGGAGAGGAGAGGAGGACAACAGGAGAGAGGGGGGAGAGGATGGGAGGAGGAGAGAAGAGGAGGACAACAGGAGAGAGGGGGAGAGGATGGGAGGAGAAGAGAAGAGGAGAGGAGGACAACAGGAGAGAGGGGGAGAGGATGGGAGGAGAAGAGGAGAGAAGAGAAGGACAACAGGAGAGAGGGGGGAGAGGATGGGAGGAAAAGTGGAGAGAAGAGGAGGACAACAAGAGAGAGGGGGGAGAAGATGGGAGGAGAAGTGGAGAGAAGAGGAGGACAACAGGAGAGAGGGGGGAGAGGATGGGAGGAGAAGAGGAGGACAACAGGAGAGAGGGGGGAGAGGATGGGAGGAAAAGAGGAGAGAAGAGGAGGACAACAGGAGAGAGGGGGGAGAGGATGGGAGGAGAAGTGGAGAGGAGGACAACAGGAGAGAGGGGGGAGAGGATGGGAGGAGAAGTGGAGAGAAGAGGAGGACAACAGGAGAGAGGGGGGAGAGGATGGGAGGAGAAGAGGAGGACAACAGGAGAACAACAGGAGAGAGGGGGGAGAGGATGGGAGGAGAAGAGGAGGACAACAGGAGAGAGGGGGAGAGGATGGGAGGAGGAGAGAAGAGGAGGACAACAGGAGAGAGGGGGAGAGGATGGGAGGAGAAGAGAAGAGGAGAGGAGGACAACAGGAGAGAGGGGAGAGGATGGGAGGAAAAGTCGAGAGAAGAGGAGGACAACAGGAGAGAGGGGGGAGAGGATGGGAGGAGAAGTGGAGAGAAGAGGAGGACAACAGGAGAGAGGGGGGGGGAGGATGGGAGGAGGAGAGAAGAGGAGGACAACAGGAGAGAGGGGGAGAGGATGGGAGGAAAAGTGGAGAGAAGAGGAGGACAACAGGAGAGAGGATGGGAGGAGAAGTGGAGAGAAGAGGAGGACAACAGGAGAGAGGGGGGAGAGGATGGGAGGAGAAGAGGAGAGAAGAGGAGGACAACAGGAGAAAGGGGGGAGAGGATGGGAGGAGAAGAGGAGAGAAGAGGAGAAGGAGGACAACAGGAGAGAGGGGGGAGAGGATGGGAGGAGAAGTGGAGAGAAGAGGAGGACAACAGGAGAGAGGGGGGAGAGGATGGGAGGAGAAGAGGAGAGAAGAGGAGGACAACAGGAGAGAGGGGGGAGAGGATGGGAGGAGAAGAGGAGAGAAGAGGAGGACAACAGGAGAGAGGGGGGAGAGGATGGGAGGAGAAGTGGAGAGAAGAGGAGGACAACAGGAGAGAGGGGGGAGAGGATGGGAGGAGAAGAGGAGAGAAGAGGAGGACAACAGGAGAGAGGATGGGAGGAGCGGAGGAGAGAAGAGGAGGACAACAGGAGAGAGGGGGGAGAGGAGGAGGGGAAGGCAACGATTAATGACTTCACTTTCATGTACTTTTAGTTCCACTGGTCTTCTCTCTCTCTCTTCTCTTTCTCTCTCTATGTCTATTTCTCTTTTCTTCGTATCTCTCCTTCTTCTCTCTCTCTCTTTCTCTCTCTCTCTCCCCCCTCTTATTCAATCTCTTTAAATGCAGCAATCAGCAGACCAGGATTCCCTGGACAGAGCTGCTAAGAGAACGAGGGCTGGGACGTGTGTGTGTGTGTGTGTGTGTGTGTGTGTGTGTGTGTATAATACATAGGGTTTAGACTCCGGTGTTAAAGCAAGGCCGACCTAAAAATAGGAAAACCATCTCTGGTAATGGGAGGAGAAGAGACCATTCTGTCTCTATAGTCCCTGGACCATTCTGTCTCTATAGTCCCTGGACCATTCTGTCTCTATAGTCCCTGGACCATTCTGTCTCTATAGTCCATTCTGTCTCTATAGTCCCTGGACCATCCTGTCTCTATAGTCCCTGGACCATTCTGTCTCTATAGTCCCTGGACCATTCTGTCTCTATAGTCCATTCTGTCTCTATAGTCCCTGGACCATCCTGTCTCTATAGTCCCTGGACCATTCTGTCTCTATAGTCCCTGGACCATCCTGTCTCTATAGTCCCTGGACCATCCTGTCTCTATAGTCCCTGGACCATCCTGTCTCTATAGTCCCTGGACCATCCTGTCTCTATAGTCCCTGGACCATCCTGTCTCTATAGTCCCTGGACCATCCTGTCTCTATAGTCCCTGGACCATCCTGTCTCTATAGTCCCTGGACCATCCTGTCTCTATAGTCCCTGGACCATTCTGTCTCTATAGTCCATTCTGTCTCTATAGTCCCTGGACCATCCTGTCTCTATAGTCCCTGGACCATCCTGTCTCTATAGTCCCTGGACCATCCTGTCTCTATAGTCCCTGGACCATCCTGTCTCTATAGTCCCTGGACCATCCTGTCTCTATAGCCCCTGGACCATCCTGTCTCTATAGCCCCTGGACCATTCTGTCTCTATAGCCCCTGGACCATTCTGTCTCTATAGCCCCTGGACCATTCTGTCTCTATAGCCCCTGGACCATTCTGTCTCTACAGCCCCTGGACCATTCTGTCTCTACAGTCCCTGGACCATTCTGTCTCTACAGTCCCTGGACCATTCTGTCTCTACAGTCCCTGGACCATTCTGTCTCTACAGTCCCTGGACCATTCTGTCTCTACAGTCCCTGGACCATTCTGTCTCTACAGTCCCTGGACCATTCTGTCTCTACAGCCCCTGGACCATTCTGTCTCTACAGCCCCTGGACCATTCTGTCTCTATAGCCCCTGGACCATTCTGTCTCTATAGCCCCTGGACCATTCTGTCTCTATAGCCCCTGGACCATTCTGTCTCTATAGCCCCTGGACCATTCTGTCTCTATAGCCCCTGGACCATTCTGTCTCTATAGCCCCTGGACCATTCTGTCTCTATAGCCCCTGGACCATTCTGTCTCTATAGCCCCTGGACCATTCTGTCTCTATAGCCCCTGGACCATTCTGTCTCTATAGCCCCTGGACCATTCTGTCTCTATAGCCCCTGGACCATTCTGTCTCTATAGCCCCTGGACCATTCTGTCTCTATAGCCCCTGGACCATTCTGTCTCTATAGCCCC
The DNA here is from genome assembly GCF_016432855.1 of Salvelinus namaycush. NCBI lineage: Eukaryota > Metazoa > Chordata > Actinopteri > Salmoniformes > Salmonidae > Salvelinus > Salvelinus namaycush. Next base: position 106,785 of record NW_024057809.1, on the reverse strand, counting down.
TGGACCATTCTGTCTCTATAGCCCCTGGACCATTCTGTCTCTATAGCCCCTGGACCATTCTGTCTCTATAGCCCCTGGACCATTCTGTCTCTATAGCCCCTGGACCATTCTGTCTCTATAGCCCCTGGACCATTCTGTCTCTATAGCCCCTGGACCATTCTGTCTCTATAGCCCCTGGACCATTCTGTCTCTATAGCCCCTGGACCATTCTGTCTCTATAGCCCCTGGACCATTCTGTCTCTATAGTCCCTGGACCATTCTGTCTCTATAGTCCCTGGACCATTCTGTCTCTATAGTCCCTGGACCATTCTGTCTCTATAGTCCCTGGACCATTCTGTCTCTATAGTCCCTGGACCATTCTGTCTCTATAGTCCCTGGACCATTCTGTATAGAGTTCTGCCTTATCACTGACAATGGGAAATGACAGGTAAATGTTTAGATGAGTACTGGGTTATCACTGACTAATGCGAAATGACTTGTAAATAATTGTAAAGAAAATGAAAAATAAGTAACTTTATGTTAGATAATAATAGGTGTTATAAATAATTGATTACATATAGTATATATTTAATATATGTACTTAGAGACCCAGGTGTTTCTTTATAATGGTCATTATATTGTGTAAACAATTATTATGAGACTTTTGAAACCATTCAATATGCATTGGTCTGAGATGTCTCTGACCCCCCACAGTAGAGGTTGGACCGTCCCAAGTCTGAACGTGGCTCTGACCCCCCACAGTAGAGGTTGGACCATCCCAAGTCTGAGATGTCTCTGACCCCCCACAGTAGAGGTTGGACCGTCCCAAGTCTGAGATGTCTCTGACCCCCCACAGTAGAGGTTGGACCGTCCCAAGTCTGAGATGTCTCTGACCCCTCACAGTAGAGGTTGGACCGTCCCAAGTCTGAGATGTCTCTGACCCCTCACAGTAGAGGTTGGCAGCCATTTATACAAGGAAATTATTTTTAATTCCATTTCAAGTGGACCTTCCCAAGTCTGAACGTGGCTCTTCCTGACTGATCTGTTAGATGAACTGATGAATAGTATTCACAACTCTAAATGTAATTTGTGTCTAGATTCCACAGGGATGCTGGCCCATGTTGACTCCACAGGGATGCTGGCCCATGTTGACTCCACAGGGATGCTGACCCATGTTGACTCCACAGGGATGCTGACCCATGTTGACTCCAATGCTTCCCACAGTTGTGTCAAGTTGGCTGAATGTCCTTTGGGTGGTGGACCATTCTTGATACACACGGGGAAACTGTTGAATGTGGGAAAACCCGGCAACGTTGCAGTTCTTGACACACTCAAACCGGTGCGCCTGGCACCTACTACCATAACTCGTTGGTATGGTATCAATCGACTCTAAGGGGTTCATTAAAATATTGACTTTAAAACTATGCCTCTGATGCGTTTATTCATCACCAACAGGAAAGACAAGTTTACATTTTGTTTCCCTCTTGATTTATTTATCCATCTGCTCCTGTGTCCTAAAAAGGCCATTTCATTCATCCCAACAACAGTTACACATGTTGGATGTGTTGAGTGATTACTGCATACTAACTTAATTAAACAGTCTTTATACGGATCGTCCCAAAGCATATCTACAGAGGGGGAACTAAAGTGTTCATCAGTTGATACATAGTTGAATGTGAGGTAGATAGTCTGTAGACTGTCAACGAAGCTCAACCTGCGTTTCACTTTATTTGGATCGTCCCAAAGCATATCTACAGATAGACTATTATATACTGTATATATATATTTGTTTAACCTTTTATTTAACTAGGCAAGTCCGTTAAGAACAGATTCTTATTTACAATAACGGCCTATCAAAAGGCCTCCTGCAGGGATGGGGGCTGGGTTTAAAAATATAGGTTACAATACACACATCACGACAAGAGACACCACTACATAAAGAGAGACAACACACCACTACATAAAGAGAGACAACACACCACTACATAAAGAGAGACAACACACCACTACATAAAGAGAGACAACACACCACTACATAAAGAGAGACAACACACCACTACATAAAGAGAGACAACACACCACTACATAAAGAGACAACACACCACTACATAAAGAGACAACACACCACTACATAAAGAGAGACAACACACCACTACATAAAGAGAGACAACACACCACTACATAAAGAGAGACAACACACCACTACATAAAGAGAGACAACACACCACTACATAAAGAGAGACAACACACCACTACATAAAGAGAGACACCACACCACTACATAAAGAGAGAGACACCACAACACTACATAAAGAGAGAGACACCACAACACTACATAGAGAGAGACAACACAGCACTACATAAAGAGAGACGCCACAGCACTACATAAAGAGAGACACCACAACACTACATGAAGAGAGACAACACAACACTACATAAAGAGAGACAACAACACTACATAAAGAGATACAACACAACACTAAGAGATATATATAGAGAGACCTGAGACGACAACATGGTAGCAACACAACATGACAACAACATGGTAGCAACACAACATGACAACAACATGGTAGCAACACAACATGACAACATGGTAGCAACACAACATGACAACATGGTAGCAACACAACATGACAACATGGTAGCAACACAACATGACAACATGGTAGCAACACAACATGACAACATGGTAGCAACACAACATGACAACATGGTAGCAACACAACATGACGACAACATGGTAGCAACACAACATGACGACAACATGGTAGCAACACAACATGACAACAACATGGTAGCAACACAACATGACAACAACATGGTAGCAACACAACATGACAACAACATGGTAGCAACACAACATGACAACAACATGGTAGCAACACAACATGACAACAACATGGTAGCAACACAACATGACAACAACATGGTAGCAACACAACATGACAACAACATGGTAGCAATACAACATGACAACAACATGGTAGCAATACAACATGACAACACAGCATGGTAGCAACACAACATAACACAGCATGGCAGCAACACATGACAACACAGCATGGCAGCAACACATGACAACACAACATGGTAGCAACACAACATGCCAACAACATGGTAGCAACACAACATGCCAACAACATGGTAGCAACACAACATGACAACAACATGATAGCAACACAACATAACAACATGGTAGCAACACAACAACACAGCATGGTAGCAACACATGACAACACAGCATGGTAGCAACACAACATGACAACAGCATGGTAGCAACACAACATGACAACAGCATGGTAGCAACACAACATGACAACAACATGGTAGCAACACAACATGACAACAACATGGTAGCAACACATGACAACACAGCATGGTAGCAACACATGACAACACAGCATGGTAGCAACACAACATGACAACAGCATGGTAGCAACACCACATGACAACAACATGGTAGCAACACAACATAACAACATGGTAGCAACACAACATGACAACAGCATGGTAGCAACGCAACATAACAACAACATGGTAGCAACGCAACATGCCAACAACATGGTAGCAACGCAACATGACAACAACATGGTAGCAACGCAACATGTTAGCGACAACAACATGGTAGCAACACAACATGTTAGCAACACAACATGGTAGCAACACAACATGACAACACAACATGGTAGCAACACAACATGACAACACAGCATGGTAGCAACACAACATGACAACACAGCATGGTAGCAACACAACATGACAACACAGCATGGTAGCAACACAACATGACAACACAACATGGTAGCAACACAACATGACAACACAACATGGTAGCAACACAACATAACAACAGCATGGTAGCAACACAACATAACAACAACATGGTAGCAACACAACATGACAACAACATGGTAGCAACACAACATGTTAGCAACACAACATGGTAGCAACACAACATGACAACACAACATGGTAGCAACACAACATGACAACACAGCATGGTAGCAACACAACATGACAACAACATGGTAGCAACACAACATAACAACATGGTAGCAACACAACATGACAACAGCATGGTAGCAACGCAACATGACAACAACATGGTAGCAACACAACATGCCAACAACATGGTAGCAACACAACATGACAACAACATGGTAGCAACACAACATGACAACATGGCAGCAACACAACATGACAACATGGCAGCAACACAACATGACAACACAACATGACAACAACATGGTAGCAACACAACATGACAACACAACATGGTAGCAACACAACATGACAACACAGCATGGTAGCAACACAACATGACAACACAGCATGGTAGCAACACAACATGACAACACAACATGGTAGCAACACAACATGGTAGCAACACAACATAACACAACATGGTAGCAACACAACATGACAACACAACATGACAACAACATGGTAGCAACACAACATGGCAGCATAAAACATGGTACAAACATTATTGGGCACAGACACCAGCACAACGGGCAAGAAGGTAGAGACAACAATACGTCACGCAAAGCAGTAGGTCAGACAACACGGAAGATTTCAAGAACATTGAAAAGTGCAGTCGCAAAGACCATCAAGCGATATGATGAAACTGTCTCTCATGAGGACCGCCACAGGAAAGGAAGACCCAGAGTTACCTCTGCTGCAGAGGATAAGTTCATTAGAGTTACCAGCCTCAGAAATCGCAGCCCAAATAAATGCTTCACAGAGTTCAAGTAACAGACACATCTCAACATCAACTGTTCAGAGGAGACTGCGTGAATCAGGCCTTCATGGTCGAATTGCTGCAAAGAAACCACTACTAAAGGACACCAATAATAAGAAGAGACTTGCTTGGGCCAAGAAACACGAGCAATGGACATTAGACCGGTGGAAATCTGTCCTTTGGTCTGATGAGAACAAATTTGCTATTTTTGGTTCCAACCGTCATGTCTTCGTGAGACGCAGAGTAGGTGAACGGATGTGTGGTTCCCACCGTGAAGCATGGCGGAGGAGGTGTGATGTTGTGGGGGTGCTTTGCTGGTGACACCGTCTGTGATTTATTTTAATAATTCAAGGCATACTTAAGCAGAGGGCGAGAGAGAGAGAAAGAGAGCGCCAGGGAGTGACAGACACTATAATATTAGCTAATCGTTATCCTCTGTTCTATGAGTCACGATCAGTCATTGGGTATTATTATGAACCTCGGCAGCATGGAAACACCAGCATCCTACACGTTTGTTTTGGCAGCGTTGGAGACAGTGTCTCGTCATACTAATGGAGCTGATTTGAATTTAATTGAAAATGGGAGAGAGATGGAAGGATGGAAGGGGAGATGGAGAGATGGAAGGATGGAGGGGGAGATGGAAGGATGGAGGGGGAGATGGAAGGATGGAGGGGGAGATGGAAGGATGGAGGGAGAGATGGAAGGATTGAGGGGGAGATGGAAGGATGGAGGGGGAGATGGATGAATTGAGGGGGAGATGGATGAATTGAGGGGGAGATGGAAGGATGGAGGGGGAGATGGAAGGATGGAGGGGGAGATGGATGAATTGAGGGGGAGATGGAAGGATGGAGGGAGAGATGGAAGGATTGAGGGGGAGATGGAAGGATGGAGGGGGAGATGGAAGGATGGAGGGGGAGATGGAAGGATGGAGGGGGAGATGGATGAATTGAGGGGGAGATGGAAGGATGGAGGGAGAGATGGAAGGATGGAGGGAGAGATGGAAGGATTGAGGGGGAGATGGAAGGATGGAGGGGGAGATGGAAGGATGGAGGGGGAGATGGAAGGATGGAGGGGGAGATGGATGAATTGAGGGGGAGATGGAAGGATGGAGGGGGAGATGGATGAATTGAGGGGGAGATGGAAGGATGGAGGGAGAGATGGAAGGATTGAGGGGGAGATGGAAGGATGGAGGGGGAGATGGAAGGATGGAGGGGGAGATGGATGAATTGAGGGGGAGATGGAAGGATGGAGGGAGAGATGGAAGGATGGAGGGGGAGGTGGATGAATTAAGGGGGAGGTGGATGAATTAAGGGGGAGATGGAAGGATGGAGGGAGAGATGGAAGGATTGAGGGAGAGATGGAAGGATTGAGGGAGAGATGGAAGGATTGAGGGAGAGATGGAAGGATGGAGGGGGAGATGGATGAATTAAGGGGGAGATGGATGAATTAAGGGGGAGATGGAAGGATGGAGGGAGAGATGGAAGGCTTGAGGGGGAGATGGAAGGATTGAGGGGGAGATGGAAGGATGGAGGGAGAGATGGAAGGATGGAGGGAGAGATGGAGGGGGAGATGGAAGGATGGAGGGAGAGATGGAAGGATGGAGGGAGAGATGGAAGGATGGAGGGGGAGATGGAAGGATGGAGGGGGAGATGGAAGGATGGAGGGAGAGATGGAAGGATGGAGGGAGAGATGGAAGGATGGAGGGAGAGATGGAAGGATGGAGGGAGAGATGGAAGGAGGGAGGGAGAGATGGAAGGAGGGAGGGGGAGATGGAAGGAGGGAGGGGGAGATGGAAGGAGGGAGGGGGAGATGGAAGGAGGGAGGGGGAGATGGAAGGAGGGAGGGAGAGATGGAAGGAGGGAGGGGGAGATGGAAGGATGAAGGGGGAGATGGAAGGATGGAGGGGGAGATGGAAGGATGGAGGGATAGATGGAGGGATGGAGGGGGAGAGGGAAGGATGGAGGGGGAGATGGAAGGATGAAGGGAGAGATGGATGGATGGATTGAGGGAGAGATGGAAGGATTGAGGGAGAGATGGAAGGATTGAGGGAGAGATGGAAGGATGGAGGGGGAGATGGATGAATTAAGGGGGAGATGGATGAATTAAGGGGGAGATGGAAGGATGGAGGGAGAGATGGAAGGCTTGAGGGGGAGATGGAAGGCTTGAGGGGGAGATGGAAGGATGGAGGGAGAGATGGAAGGATGGAGGGAGAGATGGAAGGATGGAGGGGGAGATGGAAGGATGGATGGGGAGATGGAAGGATGGAGGGAGAGATGGAAGGATGGAGGGAGAGATGGAAGGATGGAGGGAGAGATGGAAGGATGGAGGGAGAGATGGAAGGAGGGAGGGGGAGATGGAAGGAGGGAGGGGGAGATGGAAGGAGGGAGGGGGAGATGGAAGGAGGGAGGGGGAGATGGAAGGAGGGAGGGGGAGATGGAAGGATGAAGGGGGAGATGGAAGGATGAAGGGGGAGATGGAAGGATGGAGGGATAGATGGAAGGATGGAGGGGGAGATGGAAGGATGGAGGGGGAGATGGAAGGATGGAGGGGGAGATGGAAGGATGAAGGGAGAGATGGATGGATGAAGGGAGAGATGGATGGATGGAGGGGGAGATGGATGGATGGAGGGGGAGATGGATGGATGGAGGGAGAGATGGAAGGATGGAGGGGGAGATGGAAGGATGGAGGGGGAGATGGAAGGATGGAGGGGGAGATGGAGAGATGGAAGGATGGAGGGGAGATGGAGGGGGAGACGGGAAGATGGAAGGATGAAAGGGGGAGATGGAAGGAGGGAGGGGGAGATGGAGGGATATAAAGAGAGGGGGGATTACAGGTTTTGAAGGAAGAAAGATGGAGAGAGTTGAGGAAGCATGTTGAGAGATGAAGATACATATGTCCCCTGAGGTGTCCCCTGAGGTGTCCCCTGAGGTGTGAGGGGGAGAGGGATGGAAGGAGACAGAAGGATGGAGGGGGAGAGGGATGGAAGGAGACAGAAGGATGGAGGGGGAGAGGGATGGAAGGAGACAGAAGGATGGAGGGGGAGAGGGATGGAAGGAGACAGAAGGATGGAGGGGGAGAGGGATGGAAGGAGACAGAAGGATGGAGGGGGAGAGGGATGGAAGGAGACAGAAGGATGGAGGGGGAGAGGGATGGAAGGAGACAGAAGGATGGAGGGGGAGAGGGATGGAAGGAGACAGAAGGATGGAGGGGGAGAGGGATGGAAGGAGACAGAAGGATGGAGGGGGAGAGGGATGGAAGGAGACAGAAGGATGGAGGGGGAGAGGGATGGAAGGAGACAGAAGGATGGAGGGGGAGAGGGATGGAAGGAGACAGAAGGATGGAGGGGGAGAGGGATGGAAGGAGACAGAAGGATGGAGGGGGAGAGGGATGGAAGGAGACAGAAGGATGGAGGGGGAGAGGGATGGAAGGAGACAGAAGGATGGAGGGGGAGAGGGATGGAAGGAGACAGAAGGATGGAGGGGGAGAGGGATGGAAGGAGACAGAAGGATGGAGGGGGAGAGGGATGGAAGGAGACAGAAGGATGGAGGGGGAGAGGGATGGAAGGAGACAGAAGGATGGAGGGGGAGAGGGATGGAAGGAGACAGAAGGATGGAGGGGGAGAGGGATGGAAGGAGACAGAAGGATGGAGGGGGAGAGGGATGGAAGGAGACAGAAGGATGGAGAGACAGATGACGAGGGAAAGAGAGAGATAGAGGGAAAGATGGTAAGATGTTGCTGGAGGTTTGAATGGGACTGAGAGAGAAGATGGAGGGAGGAAGAGGAAGATGAAGAGAGATGACAGAGAGAGGAAGGTGGAGGGATGAAGAGAGATGAGAGGGAGGAAGATGGAGGGATGAAGAGAGATGACAGAGGGAGGAAGATGGAGGGATGAAGGGAGATGACAGAGGGAGGAAGATGGAGGGATGAAGGGAGATGACAGAGAGAGGAAGATGGAGGGATGAAGGGAGATGACAGAGGGATGAAGGGAGATTACAGAGAGAGGAAGATACAGGGATGAAGGGAGATGACAGAGGGAGTAAGAGAGATGACAGAGAGAGGAAGATACAGGGATGAAGGGAGATGACAGAGGGAGTAAGAGAGATGACAGAGAGAGGAAGATGAAGGGATGAAGGGAGAGACGTTAGTCTTTGTGGGGGCGCTAGAGCGTAGTTCCTGTCAACAAAGTTTAGTCTGAAGACCTTTCTTCGTGTGTGTGTGTGTGTGTGTGTGTGTGTGTGTGTGTGTGTGTGTCAGTGCCTAGCTTAGAACAGACCACGATGATAATGTTGTTTGACGTTAATGAAATGTTTTTGTATTTTTTTATTTAATTTAACGAATCCATGGCCAAAGGACAGGCTTGGAGTACAAACACACACGTACGCACGCACACACATCTTCCAGATTGCCTGGAAGATTTGTTCCACCTGGTTCACCACTGAATGAAGGAGGAGGAGTTTCACCACTGAGGAGCTCCCAGGCAGTTTGTCAGCACAGAAGGGTTTCCGCAACAATCACGTCTGTGGTCACGTCGATGGCTTTACGTTTGAGATTGGAGAGCTTAACCACACGTGCCTGAACCTTGGTATCACTGTCGTCGTCGCTGTCCTCATCGTCGCTGTCGTCCTGGTAGTAGTGGTAATAGCCACCACCTCGGTTTAGGTTGCTCAGGGTCTGCCTGTTGCTACACAGACAACATAAGGCTCTGAACAGCATCCAGACCATGCTGGAGGCTCGGCTCATGAGCTGCGCACTTTGTAAGTATATGGGAAAGCACGTTGGTATCGTGAACCAGACATCAAACGCTTGATAGTCCAGACACCTTGGGCTATCCGATAGGACCGTGCAGGGAGATGACGAGAGCTACTACGAGCGGGTCCAGAGAGCATCTTTTCCGTTGCGAGAAGGAGCTTGCCCAAGCCGCTCTGGAAGACAGAGGGAGCTCCTACGTATTAGACATCTTCAGAAAACGTGAGCTTAGTCATCGTGAAAGGGTTCAGTGTGACAATGTCGACTACGAGCGTTACGGGTTGATCCCTATCCATCGGGACGTCAACTCCTAGGCTTACGTAAGTAAGGGTTTGGAAGTAATGTAATAAATACCATTTAAAATAACACAAGCATATTGCTATTACGTTGTTATAACTAACTTCTTTCAAAACAGGGTTTCTCACAAACTCATAAGCAGATACTGAGACCCACACACACCCAGAGATAGATGGCTGACACAAACCCCACACAAACACTGATTAAGGCAGGAAAGGCCTTGATCAAAAGGGTGCTTGGGTCTGCATTTCACGAGATACTGAGACACACACACACCCAAGGACAGAGGGCTGAGGCAAACCTTTCATAAAAACTGATAAAACAGGAACGTCTACGCACACACAAAATCTCCTGTTTTAGCTGAACATTTCACAGAGACACACAGATATGTCAAAATAGGAACATCTACGCACACACCTAAACTCCTGTTTTAGCTGAACATTTCTGAAGACAAAGAACTCTACTCAGAGCCAATGGGACAGTGATACTAGCCTGAAGGGGACCTCGCCCAACTCATCAGGACCAACCAGAAGACCAGACCAGCCAGACTCAACCTACTTTATTACCTGTATAAAATACATTTGCACTATGTTTTCGGGGCTCTTTCTGCTGGTTCCCTATGAGCTGAATGAACGAGTCCGTATACGCCTGTACCAGATATCTTTACTCTGAATAAACTGCCGCTTGTCATACAATTTACCACCTAGTCTGAATCGATCCTTGACCGGCTCACCCTTCTCCATCTCACCCTTCCCAATATCAACAGTAAGCATTTCAAGGTAATGCCTACACCTGTTGTGTTTGATGCAGTTGACAAATACAATTTGATTTAATTTCATTTTAACTATGCGTTTAATACACTTTATGTTGGTGTTTCTTTTATTTTGGCAGATACAGTACATGTACTGTATGTCTTTTTGATAGTTATTTTTGTAGAAACTATTGATCCTCTTTGGTTAAATTATGCTCTGTTGTATTTTAAACATTGAGAGCGGGCTCCTGTGGTTGGATTAAATTTTTTTTTTGTAAAAAGTATTTATTTTGTATTTGTTTTGCCCCCAGCTCCTGAATCACACATTTTACTAGTCACATTTATTTATTATGCAGTTTATATATTTTTATTAATCAATTAATTAAACGAGTGGCCCCCCTACCTCCTCTCCTCCCCATCTGACAAATAACAAAGTGTCCGCAGCAGCAGGCCTCTACACTCATTGAGAGTGGGCTCCTGAATCCCCCTGTGGTTGGCGGTTGCAGTAAAAAATTAATATATACTACATACTGTATATTTTTTTATTTCTCCGGGGCCCAGGGGCAATAGCCCAGGTAAGCCAGCCCTTCCTATGTCAGAAAATAGCCAAGGCCTATTGACCTTATTTCTATGCGTTTCTGGATCAATCAATACAATTTCTGAATCCTTAAAATGTACATTTTGGTGTCTTGAAGTTTCCTATGACCTATAGGCCTAGGGAAATGCATTCATTTTGCAATGTATTAGCCTATTTCTTAGGTCTATAGAATATTTAGTACACAAGTGAAATATCAACATCAGTCATGTCGATTGTATAGGATTCCAGCGCCTTGACAGATGCACACACACCACTGTGGTGACACGTCCCCTATATGACTATCTCTGTCCCCACGTTGTGATTGCCCCTCCCCCACTCCACTTTACCGCGCAGAGCCAGAGAGGGAAAATCACTTTCATCTGGAGAAGCTCGTCCGTTAACACGGGGCGGCCCATCTGCAGGTCCCCGCTGTTCCTAAAAGAAAGGTGAGCAATATCATATTTTCAAGAATTGAAATGATATGTTAAGTTATTTTCATGCTGTAGTACAATTCCACCAGCATAAATCGTTGTATTGGTTTATGAACTATGTTAGCCTAGTTAGCTTGTTTGTTGCTAGTGCTAATGTTCGCTCACTATCTAGCTAATGCACTAGTGAGCCAATTTTGTTGACATTTGGGCGGGTAGCTTGATTAGTTAACATAACTGTTGATAAGGAGACTGATATTTTATGGCTATTTCAGTCAATTCTATCAGTGTGGTTATAAGTAACATGCATAGACAGCTAAATGGGACACGTGATCCCCATAGATGAACTTGAGTAGGTAGCAGTTTGATAACATTAGATGGTGTTAGTTTAGCGAGCTAAAGTTGGCTGGCTGGAAACCAGGTGTTGTGCACCCCACCTTGCATCTCATAGCAGAGTGGAAGAGGGAAAGTCACAGATGGAATTTTTTACTGCTTCTAACGTGCTTGTTTTGTAGTCATCTAACAAACATACATTATGTCTCTTATAAATTATAGGTTAAGCCATGAATGTTGATTGTCTGACAGCCTTGGTATAGTTAAGCAGTAAAGCACAAGGAAAGGTTGAGGACTGTTCTTACGTAAGAGGCAACGTGGAGTGCCTGCCTGGTTACAGCCCTTAACCTTGGTATATTGGCCATATACCACAAACCCGAGGTGCCTTATTTCTTAAATATACCACAGTTTCAGCCAATCAACATCCAGGACCCAAACTACCCAGTTTATAATGTCTGCTTTATTCCACAGATTAAGGATAGATTTGAGTTGGCCTGATGGAGAGATCTTCCAGGCGACTCCGGCCCATGGAGGATGCAGAGCATCACATCAGATCAAACATTGATAAACCAGTACTTTACCAGCGTTTTATCAATATCTTTAAAGGTAAGGTGAAGATTGAATATATTTCTGACAGTCCTAAATATGACAGCTATGAATTAGATGAATCAGATGTACATTTTAGAGGTTAGTGGGAAACAGTGAATTGGGATATATGGGCACAGTCACCCAGGAAAAAAGGTTTAAAGGAATAGCTTGCCATGTCTTTGTATTATGGTCATAGGATTCTTAAAGGTCCACTACAGTCACACGATGCTCCATCTGAAATCTCCTTCCACCTGAAAAGGCCCACCTTGAAAACCAATCATTGGTTTAGAAGACAAAGTAAGAGTGACAACTGAATCTAGCCTCTTGAAAGACAGAGCAGCGCATCCCCCTCCCTAAACCCCCTGCTGCACACCTGAACCTCATTTTGATTGGCAGCGATATGTGTGAGATCACTTTTAGACAGTGTGAGGTCATTTTATGAGAACAGTTGTTTTTGGAGAAGCTTGGCAAGTTGAATGGGGTGATCATGTGACCGGAGTGGACCTCCAGACAGTGATTATTCTCTGTAATAATTGACAAGCACAATGCAATATCTCCTAATGTTTGTATTTTGTGTCTGCTAAGGACGGGGAGTTTTTGCCACTGAATTCATATCCAAAGGAGACTTTGTTGTGGAGTACCGAGGTGAACTGCTTACACAACAGGAGGGCGAGGTCCGAGCTGATCAGTACAATGATTCTGCAAAGGTGTTTTTTTTCGATTTCCAATGGAAAGGAAGAACATGGTGGTAAGTAGGATTGATGAGAACAAAATAAACATATTAATGCCTTTTGAGATCTAAAAAAAGCAACATTAAAATGGAAACAGACATTTAAATGGTTGGTGGCACAATATGCACTGTAGGCCTATCTCAGGCCCAGATACTAATTTGACCTTGTCCCTGACCTAAACAGTAAGGAACAATATTAGTCTTCAAACCAACTGGTTCGCTATCAGAGCATCTGCACTCCTTTGTTAAACAACGCGTTAGGGACTTTTCTGCCCCTTTTCTGAAATAGAAACCCTGTGCTGCAATATCTTCATTAAACTGTGACATGTTATGTTTCTATGCAGCATTGATGCATCTGAAGAAGACTCCTCCCTTGGGAGACTCGTTAATGATGATCACTAAAGACTCAATCTCAAAATGAAGGCCATACAAGCAAACGATGAGCCACACTTGTGCCTCTTCGCGACTCGAGATATTGCAGCTGGCGAAGAGTTGACTTATAGTTACGGTGATTCAGACTGGCCATGGAGAACACAGGTGAGGAACTTTTTTTTTTTAAGATGCTAGATGAAATTACCACCCATCTTGGAAGAGCCAAACTTTTTTTTTAAGATGCTAGATGAAATTACCACCCATCTTGGAAGAGCCGGGAGGATGAGCAATTCACTACCCTGTCATGCAATATGTTGTGATGCAGACAGTGTCTCTTAACTACTAAGATATAATTGATGTCTAATTGTTGTCTTGGTTCACTTATTTCAGGTCATCAAAACTGAATTGTCATCCAGCCCAAAACCTATGGTAAGAACTTTACTAAAGTCATAGATCAATATGAGTTTATTTTTTTCTATTATCACATTTACTATTTCACTTTCACAAATACACATTTATAGTCTAACATCAATTGCACTGGAAAGCAGTGCACTTGTTTCATACATCAAAAGTTAACTAAATATACAATACATTCAAATATATGAAATAAAAACATTATCAATAAGAACTCAGTAGTTAGGCTCTTGTGGGCTCATTTAGTAGCCCAACTCATGAGGGATTTGCTCTTCTCCTGAAAAGTTCAGTCCTGCATCTGACCAGAATAGGATGTTCAAAACTAAACGCTACACCAGGCATTTCCTGTGTACTTTCTTATACAGTAGGTCCCCAGATGTATACAATGCATTAGATCACATTTTTTGATTTGAGGGGATTTTTCAGTGTTTTAAAATGTTTTAGTTTTTAAATCAATATCAGTAACATACCAGTTACTGCTAACAGGGGTACAAGGGTCTGTCTGCCCGTGTAACGGATGTGAAATGGCTAGCTAGTTAGCGGGTACGCGCTAGTAGCATTTCAATCAGTTACGTCACTTGCTCTGAGACCTGAAGTAGGGTTTCCCCTTGCTCTGCAAGGGCCGTGGCCTTTGTGGAGCGATGGGTAACGATGCTTCGTGAGCGACAGTTGTTGATGTGTGCAGAGGGTCCCTGGTTCGCGCCCGTGTCGGGGCGAGGGGACGGTTTAAAGTTATACTGTTACACCCGCCTATTGGCTCTTTCGCCGCAGATAGACCACACTGCCTGAACATGCTTTGGCTAAACTCAGCTGTGACTTAAAAAACAATGGACTCAGCTTTGACTATCATAAACTTTATCCGATCAACATTTATCCTTCAACATTGCTCGTTTCGTAGTCTGCTGAGCATCATGATCTACTTTTACATAATGATGTTAGGTAGCTAAGTAAGGGTAGGCCTAATGCTCTCAAGAGAGTATGAGAGTTTAGGGAGGAGACACAACAAACCCAACATATACTGGTGTAAACTCTACATCATGATGTTAGGTAGCTGAGTAAGGGTAGGCCTAATGCGCTCAAGAGAGGATGAGAGTTTAGGGAGGAGATCATTGCATTTCTCTGCAATTGCCGCCACAACAAACCCAACACATACTAGTGTAAATGCTTGATGAGGAGTTTGTAGCTGAGGTTGGTTTATTGAGTGGCATCAATCACTTGGACTTAATTTGGGACTACAGAGGGATAAAACAGTTATTGACATAATTGACTGCTTTTCTTTTTTCCTCTGATATGAGCCTCCCCAAAACCTTTTCCCTACAGTGGGTAACTATAGAAGGCTAGGCTGGACAATGGAAAAGGTCAAGGAAGAAAAATGGCAAGCAAACGTTGGCTAAGCTGGGGAGGCAGGTAGCCTAGTGGTTAGAGCGTTGGACTAGTAACCGAAAGGTTGCCAGATTGAATCCCCGAGCTGACAAGGTAAAAATCTGTCATTCTGCCCCTGAACAAGGCAATTAACCCACTGTTCCTAGGCTGTCATTGAAAATAAGAATTTGTTCTTAACTGACTTGACGAGTTAAATAAAAGTTTAAAAAGTTGTTTTAAATACAAATAAGCTGGAGCACTAGCGCCAGCCCATAGCAAATGAATGGAATCAAACACTCGCAAAGCCCGTTTTGACTGGAGTGAAGCTTGGAGATCAATTTCACCTAAATGGCACCAAAAAAATGTATCCCTTTTTATTTTACCACTACAATCTGTTCTTAGGACGAAACTGAAAAATAACAACCCGTGTAGAAAGTAAACAGCTGCACCTCGATGGTGCCAGGTGTGCTTATGTCTGCATAACGAGGAAGGAAGGAAAAAATAGCTATTTCTGGCTAGCGGTCAATGATATACACATTGTAACTTTGCAACAAGATTTGATGATTTTAGTCTCCCCACAAAGGTGATGCAGTTTGCTAGGGACCCTTTCTATACTGATGCGGGGCGAGACGTGTCTGCAAAAGCTGACTTATTTTATTTAGTATATATTTTCTTAAATCTATTTCTTGAACTGCATTGTTGGTTAGGGGCTTGTAAGTAAGCACCTGTTGTATTCGGCGCATGTGACAAATAAAACTTGATGTTGATTCTCACGGGACTAGTACTTTCAGGAGACCAAAAAACATGAGGTTATTCTGGTTGGAATTAAAAATGACTGACATGGCAGATTTAGACAGGACAAACATTACATACATGTTGTTTTGTGCTCGGGCACATAATTACATTACCCGACCTCCCCCCGTAAATCAACTTGTCGTCCTTAGCAGACACAAAAATACCAACATTAGGAGTTATTGTATTGTGCTAGTCAATTATTACGTAGAACAATCATTTTTTGGAGACCCTGTCCTGCTATCAGCCTGTGATGTGTGTGTTGTAAAGTGCCTTGCTGATGGGCACAACGGCAGTAGGTAGTATACGGTGATATTGAAGCCTGGTGGGTTAACGGCTTCAATATCCCTGTGTACTACCTACTACTGTTTTGCCTTTGAGCAAGGGACTTCACCCCTAAGTGCTCTGCTCTGCCACAGCCCCTGTTCTGCTCCCAGCCTGTGACCAACAGGCAAAAGTCAGACATCTATGCACTAAGAGACTGTTTTTGTAGAAACTGACAAACCCCTGGATGCTGAAACATAATCAACATTTTTAAAACACTGAAAAATCCCCTCAAATCAAAAAATGTGTTCTAATGCATTGTATACATCTGGGGACCTACTGTATAAGAAAGCACACAGGAAATGCCTGGTGTAGCGTTTAGTTTTGAACATCCTATTCTGGTCAGATGCAGGACTGAACTTTTCAGGAGAAGAGCAAATCCCTCATGAGTTGGGCTACTAAATGAGCCCACAAGAGCCTAACTACTGAGTTCTTATTGATAATGTTTTTATTTCATATATTTGAATGTATTGTATATTTAGTTAACTTTTGATGTATGAAACAAGTGCACTGCTTTCCAGTGCAATTGATGTTAGACTATAAATGTGTATTTGTGAAAGTGAAATAGTAAATGTGATAATAGAAAAAAATAAACTCATATTGATCTATGACTTTAGTAAAGTTCTTACCATAGGTTTTGGGCTGGACGACAATTCAGTTTTGATGACCCGAATTAAGTGAACCAAGACAACAATTAGAAATCAATTACATCTTAGTAGTTAAGAGACACTGTCTGCATCACAACATATTGCATGACAGGGTAGTGAATTGCTCATCCTCCCGGCTCTTCCAAGATGGGTGGTAATTTCATCTAGCATCTTTAAAAAAAAAAAAAAGTTCCTCACCTGTGTTCTCCATGGCCAGTCTGAATCACCGTAACTATAAGTCAACTCTTCGCCAGCTGCAATATCTCGAGTCGCGAAGAGGCACAAGTGTGGCTCATCGTTTGCTTGTATGGCCTTCATTTTGAGATTGAGTCTTTTGTGATCATCATTAACAAGTCTCCCAAGGGAGGAGTCTTCTTCAGATGCATCAATGCTGCATAGAAACATAACATGTCACAGTTTAATGAAGATATTGCAGCACAGGGTTTCTATTTCAGAAAAGGGGCAGAAAAGTCCCTAACGCGTTGTTTAAAAAAGGAGTGCAGATGCTCTGATAGCGAACCAGTTGGTTTGAAGACTAATATTGTTCCTTACTGTTTAGGTCAGGGACACGGTCAAATTAGTATCTGGGCCTGAGATAGGCCTACAGTGCATATTGTGCCACCAACCATTTAAATGTCTGTCTCCATTTGAATGTTGTTGCTTTTTTTAGATCTCAAAAGGCATTAATATGTTTATTTTGTTCTCATCAATCCTACTTACCACCATGTTCTTCCTTTCCATTGGAAATCGAAAAGAAACACCTTTGCAGAATCATTGTACTGATCAGCTCGGACCTCGCCCTCCTGTTGTGTAAGCAGTTCACCTCGGTACTCCACAACAAAGTCTCCTTTGGATATGAATTCAGTGGCAAAAACTCCCCGTCCTTAGCAGACACAAAATACAAACATTAGGAGATATTGCATTGCGCTTGTCAATTATTACAGAGAATAATCACTGTCTGGAGGTCCACTCCGGTCACATGATCACCCCATTCAACTTGCCAAGCTTCTCCAAAAACAACTGTTCTCATAAAATGACCTCACACTGTCTAAAAGTGATCTCACACATATCACTGCCAATCAAAATGAGGTTCAGGTGTGCAGCAGGGGGTTTAGGGAGGGGGATGCGCTGCTCTGTCTTTCAAGACCAATAATAACATTGGTTAACCTTAAACTCAGTCTCATAAATAATTAATATATGTTTTACAGTGTGGATACCTTATCCACAGTAAATTACCACTCCTAAGAACTAAAACTTATTTCTTCTCATAAATAATTGTAATGCTAATGTATTTTCCTGCCCTATTGGCTTAAAATATCTCCTGTCCAAACCTCAATCATATCTTCCCTCATTTATTATTGATGACAAAGGGGATTTTTCCTGTTGTAATACCAAATCAATAATAGCCAATTAATTTACCTCAAAACTAGTATCCCAAATGACCACAAATGCATTATCTTCATGGCCCTCCCCTGAAGCTGATCAGACCTCAAGAGACAGCCATGATAAAGGTTAAAGGTTATACCACCCTTGTATAGTCATGTTCCTAGACATTTTAAAGAACCCTTTATCCTTAAAATCAAAAAAATTCACTTGTGTAATTAAAATTCAGAAAATAAAAACTCTGAAAACTCCATATGTGAGCATGCCCCTTTAAAATACCTTTGCACTAAAACAAATAGTCCTAACAAATGTTTTATGTGTGTATATTTGCAAACCTTAATGAAAAAACAAAAACCTTTCAGGCCCTTTTCAATTTGGTCGTTTATGGCCTCAATCTCACTCACTCGCCCCAAGATAATAGTCCCAGGAAACATCCAAGAGACAATAAAACTCCCACTCTCCCAAGAAAAAACACAAAACGCCTAACTAGCATTCACTATGCTACATCGATTCAGAAACTCAAAAGTGAACTATTAACCAAACCTAATGATAATTCCTCTTTACCTCAAATCATTAATCATAAGTTTTAAACAACGTCAATGTATATGTGTACTTAAGTGAACATGCTAGCCTTAGATGCAATTAACCTGATATTTATTATCTAAACGTATTACTTTTTTTCCACTGTCGCAAATGTCGTACATTTCTCAGTGTAAGAAATCAGTAATTTAATCCCAGGTATTTAATAAAAATGTAAACGTATTCTCCCATGGCTCCTTCAACTTACATATTTTAGATAACTTCCATCCGTCCCGGAAGAAGGAATCCTACTTAAACACATCAGAATACAATGTTTAATTAAGTTAAATCAACAATAAACAGTAACAAAATAAACAAACTATACAAGAACTCACTACTATAATGGTTCAGATGACAAAATGACTCAGAGACTCATGTTTACATCTCAATAAAATAAAACACAGTCTGCATGTTCCTCAAAAAACAACTGATGCCCCTGTTACAGATGTCTATGTATCAGAGGAAAAGCTCAAATAACCAAATTCAACCTAGCTAATTTCCCAAAACATATGCAATTGTTTTTTACTATAGAGGTTGCTTTTCAACATTAATACCCTGACATTGTTCCACATAATGGAAACGGATTATAATGTTAGACTACATGAACTTTCCTGCTCAAATTAACTGGTGTTACTTAAACAATCAAACCAGGAATCAATAACCATCAGAATCCATTATTACTATGTTTTACGATTCAGACATTCAGATCTCCCTTTCTCACAGCCAAATATAGTCCAATAAACGCCATAAATCAATGATGCCCACCCAGCGAATCTGTTGCTAGTTTTTAGCATCTTTCCTGACTACCCTGACGACTTACAGCTTCTTTTAAAAATGTATTTGGAAATGTTTATCAACTTCTGAAAAGTGACTCAAAACAACAATGTACGCATTTTACTTCTAAATGACACAAACAATTTTCTCTGCCACACCCCAGTCACAACATCATTGCCGTGGCGACAAAAGTGCCTTGTGAGTGATGTCATCAACAGGCGCTCAACCTAGACCCAAGCCGCAACGACTTTCAATGAATTGTAAATAATTGTTGGCTGTCTGCAGCAACAGTAGTACGGGTTCGATAAACCAAACCTAATTTATCACATCTGTTGAATCAGAACTTACAACCTCTCAATCAAAATTGTACTGCCAGAAGTACAGAAAAGAGTGGGAGTCTGTCCCTTGTAACGCGCTTCCTCCTTCTCCTCATCAGAAGAGGAGTAGCATGGATTTGACCAACGTGCAGCAGGTTGTGAATACATCATGAAACTTTATTTACAAGACAAAACTAAACACACGACGAACACTTGAATATTTTACAAAACAACAAAACGAAGAAGACAGACCTGAACGAGAGTACTTACATAAAACACGAAGAACGCACGGACAGGGAAAACAGACTACACAAATACCAAACAAACGCTACAGTCCCGTGTGGTACACCGACAAGGACACAGGAGACAATCACCCACAAACAAACAGTGAGAACACCCTACCTTAATATGACTCTCAATTAGAGGAAAACGCAAAACACCTGCCTCTAATTAAGAGCCATACCAGGCAACCCAAAACCAACATAGAAACAGAAAACATAGACTGCCCACCCAAAACTCACGCCCTGACCATCACACACATACAAAACAACAGAAAACAGGTCAGGAACGTGACATCCCTAAACTACTTTCAAATTAATTTGAGTATCGTCAACGTAACGACGCAGTTTTGCGTTATCACCATACAATTAATTCTCTCTTCATTATTATTTTAGAATTCATTAGAATTTAGTAACTATCTCTTCCTTGATTCAGCATTTTAATTACGACTATATTCCCAATACATTATTCAAACATATAATTTAGGCAACAGACATCGTCTTGCATCGAAATTCGCTTCGTTATTCTTTTAAGTGGAATGAATTAGTCCATTAATTTAACCTAAACAATCTATTAAAACGTTCAGTTTATATCTTATACAAACACTAGCAACTATAACTTTCTAGGCAAAACATACAAATAGTTTAATTACAATCAAAAACTCGGATTCTAGTCAAAATATTTACCGGGAACCGAACCCGAGACTCTCGCGTTCCAGGCGAGAATTCTACCACTGATCCACCAAAGCCATGTAAATAACAAAAACTTATTCGCATTTAAACCCACTTTTCATGTATCTGTATTCGTAATTCCAATCCCGAGTCAACAAAATATCCCTAATTTAAAAGCTCAAGCCTTTCCTCAGTGAGAATTCCCATTTTTCTCGCTTTCGTTGTTTCTCGACTCTCTCTTATTCTCCCGATAGCCGCGCCCTCCCTCTTAATTAAATTACAATCTTGATGTTTATGCCCAATCCTGTCACAATGTTTGCAGGGAGTGTTACACTCCCGGGCGAAATGTCCAGTTTCATTACAATTAAAACATTTTCTATTTTTCTTTTGACTCACCCTATCCGCTTTTCTCAACTTATTTTCTTTCTCCACACCGACTATTCCCCCTTCGGCTTCAGCAGACTCCACAATTTTGGGTGGTGGTTGTACCGTTATCTCCTGCAGCCGTGTTCTCACCACTACTATCTCATCAACAGTATTACCTCTGTATATCTGGTCTACTAGAGAAGGACATAGTATTTGACTCCCACCCCCGCCCATTCGGCTAACTTTTTCATCTGTGGGAGCGGAGTGCAGCGTATCTTGGCTCTCTTTAGATTTCTTTCTGTTACTACCCTCTACTCTTTTCCTAGCTTCCGAAAGCCAGACTCTAGCTGTGTATAACCCCTGTTTATTCTGCTTCTTCTCATCCTCACCACACTCCTTATGTATCTGTTTGATAAACAATTCTAGTTTTTCAACATTCAGCCTACCATCAAATCCATAATGCTTACTCCATTTTGGACAGAATTCTAAATTCCTCTTATCTTTCAGTTCCATAAAACGCTGGTCTCGGGACCTCCTTGGAGGATTTACTACCCATGTTTGATAAATCCTTGCCGTTACTAGTAGTTATGGTATTTATCACCTATCTATGTCTTTCTATTTATTTATTTATTTCTCTATGTGTGTGTTACCACTTCCTACCGCTCCCACAATCTAGGTGAATATATTTCTATGTTATGTGCATTTTACCATTACCTAATTATAATCTATGTGTATGAATTTATATGATTCTCTTCCCTGGAAACTTTATCTATAGCGTTGTTATTGATCGGACATTAGATCTCACTTTAAACTATCAGTTATTACCCGGGGGACACACTTCCATGGTCAAACTCTTTAAACTATCAGTTATTACCCAGGGGACACACTTCCCTGGTCAAACTCTGGTTGTATTTATCCAATCTCACTTCGCTATATTAACTTCTTGCCACTAGGGGGGTGCCATTTCGACATAGTACAAAGGCGTTCCCAAATTAAACTGCCTCGTACTCAATTTGTCAGGACCCGGTGCGAGAAACAGTCACTAATAATCGTCAGAACCCAGAAGATGAGGCAGACACAGCAGTACTAGAGATGGTGGTTTAATAAAAGAACAAAATCTTCAGGCAAAGAAACTAAATCCACAATGTCCAAAAATAAAGCCAAGAGGCACAAAATGGAAATCCTCCAAAATACAAAAGAAACTCCACAAAGTGGTAAAAAACAGCAGGGAAAAACAAACCTCAAAAGACTACTCAAATAATACACAAGAACTAAACCAGAGAACCTCTGGAAAAACCAACAAGAGAAATATCTGTATAAAACAAGGCTTGGGCTGGGGCTGGGTGCTAACTTACAAACACTGAGCAAGGAACTGAGGAACACACAGGGTTTAAATACTAACAAGGGAATGACCTACAGGTGCAAACAATAATTAGAGCAAGAAAAACAAAAAGGTACAAAAAAGGTGCAATGGGGACATCTAGTGACCAAAACCCGAACAGTCTTGGCCAAAACCTGACAGAATCCCACTCCTAGGAACGGCTCCTGACGTTCCTACCAGCCTTCTCAGGGTGGAGGGTCCTGAACTGACGAATGAGGTCATTTTTTTTATTTATTTTTTTTTTTATTTTTTTTAATTTTTTTTACTAGAGATGGTATCCTCATCTTTTCGAGCTCCCTTCAAGAACACACTAAGCATGTCAGACAAGTGCTCAAACGCCTCCTAGACAGCCATTTGTACGTTAAGCCGGAAAAGTGTGAATTCCATTCCTCTCGAGTACAATTCCTGGGATTTATAGTGGAACCCGGTCGAGTCCAGATGGACCCCAAGAAGGTAGGGGCGGTAGCGGATTGGCCCACCCCCAAGTCCGTTAAGGAAGTTCAGCGTTTCCTGGGCTTCACCAACTTTTACCGCAAGTTCATCAAGAACTTCAGCTCGGTGGCAGCCCCTCTCTCAGCTGTAACCAAGGGTGGCAACACAAGGTTTCTGTGGGGAAGAGAAGCTGAGACGGCCTTCCAAGGACTCAAGCAGCGCATCCTCTCTGCTCCCATCCTGACACTACCAACGGCGGATGAACCTTTTGTGGTGGAGGTAGACGCATCAGAGGTTGGGGTTGGAGCTGTCCTGTCTCAGAGGGGTGAAGACAAGAAGCTTCATCCTTGCGCCTTCTTCTCTCACCGGCTTACCCCGGCCGAGAGGAATTACGATGTGGGGGATCGTGAACTCCTAGCGGTTAAGATGGCATTGAAGGAATGGAGACACTGGCTCGAGGGGGCTTCTCAACCGTTTCAAGTGCTTACGGACCACAAAAATCTGGAGTATATCCAGCAGGCGAAGCGGTTGAACTCCAGACAAGCTCGATGGTCTCTTTTCTTCAGCCGATTTCAGTTTATCCTCACCTATAGACCCGGGTCGAAGAATCTCAAACCGGACGCCTTGTCACGAATCTACTCTCCTGCCATTCGAGAAGATACTGACATGACTGTCCTTCCGGCCGCTAAGATCGTGGCTCCGATCTCGTGGCAAGTGGAGGATTCCGTGAAACAAGCTCAAGCCATCGAACCGGGCCCTGGAGGAGGTCCTGCTAATCAGTTGTTTGTTCCCAAGGCAGCAAGGTCCCAAGTCCTTCTGTGGGGGCACTCCTCTCGCCTCACCTGTCACCCGGGCGTAGGTCGCACCTTGGAGTTCATCCAGCGTAAGTTCTGGTGGCCCACCATAAAAGAAGACGTTGCCACTTTCGTCAAGGCCTGTTCCGTGTGCTGCCAGGGCAAATCTTCTCACCTCCGCCCTCAAGGACTCCTTCACCCTCTATCTATTCCCCACCGACCCTGGTCCCATATCTCGTTGGACTTTATTACTGGCCTTCCTCCGTCCCATGGTAATACTACGATCCTAGTCATCATCGACAGGTTTTCTAAGGCGGCCAGGTTTGTTCCCTTGACCAAATTACCTTCTGCCAAGGAAACAGCTGAGTTGGTGATTAACCATGTGTTCCGAGTCTTTGGGATTCCGCAAGATATGGTTTCCGACAGAGGTCCCCAGTTCGCCTCAAGGTTTTGGAAGGCCTTCTGCCAACTCATAGGGGCCACGGCCAGTTTATCTTCAGGGTACCATCCGGAGTCCAATGGCCAAACTGAGAGGATGAATCAGGAGCTGGAAACCACCCTCAGATGCATGGTTTCCAACAACCCGTCCACATGGTCATCCTTCATTGTTTGGGCCGAGTACGCGCACAACACCTTGTGCTCCTCCTCCACTGGTATATCCCCGCATGAGTGTCAGTTTGGCTATGCGCCTCTATTGTTCCCGGACCAGGAGGCAGAAGTCAGAGTGCCTTCAGCCTCGAGGTTCATCAGACGCTGTCGGCTTACGTGGAAGAAGGCACGTCTTAATCTTCTGCGTTCCTCTCAGCAGTACCAACGACAAGCCAACAGACGTCGCCGTCCCGGTCCTACCCTGTACCCCGGCCAGAGAGTATGGCTCTCAACTAAGAACTTACCACTACGGGTGGAGTCTCGCAAGCTGTCCCAGAGGTTCATCGGTCCCTTTAAGATTGCCAGGAGAGTCAATCCCGTTACTTTTCGCCTGCACTTACCCAGATCCCTTAAGATCAATCCAACATTTCACATTTCTTTATTAAAACCTGTTGTTTTTTCTCCCCTTATCCCGGCAGGCAGACCTCCCCCTCCGCCCGTGTCATCGGTGGCCAGTCGGCTTATACCGTCCACCGGATACTGGATTCCCGCCGGGTGCAGCGGTCCTGGCAGTATCTGGTGGACTGGGAAGGCTACGGTCCCGAGGAGCGCTCCTGGGTTCCTGCCAAGGACATACTGGACCCTGACCTCATTCGTCAGTTCAGGACCCTCCACCCTGAGAAGGCTGGTAGGAACGTCAGGAGCCGTTCCTAGGAGGGGGATTCTGTCAGGTTTTGGCCAAGACTGTTCGGGTTTTGGTCACTAGATGTCCCCATTGCACCTTTTTTGTACCTTTTTGTTTTTCTTGCTCTAATTATTGTTTGCACCTGTAGGTCATTCCCTTGTTAGTATTTAAACCCTGTGTGTTCCTCAGTTCCTTGCTCAGTGTTTGTAAGTTAGCACCCAGCCCCAGCCCAAGCCTTGTTTTATACAGATATTTCTCTTGTTGGTTTTTCCAGAGGTTCTCTGGTTTAGTTCTTGTGTATTATTTGAGTAGTCTTTTGAGGTTTGTTTTTCCCTGCTGTTTTTTACCACTTTGTGGAGTTTCTTTTGTATTTTGGAGGATTTCCATTTTGTGCCTCTTGGCTTTATTTTTGGACATTGTGGATTTAGTTTCTTTGCCTGAAGATTTTGTTCTTTTATTAAACCACCATCTCTAGTACTGCTGTGTCTGCCTCATCTTCTGGGTTCTGAAGATTATTAGTGACTGTTTCTCGCACCGGGTCCTGACACAATTCTTGCTCGTACAATATGCATATTATTATTACTATTGGATAGAAAACACTCTCTAGTTTCTAAAACCGTTTGAATTATGTCTGTGAGTGAAACAGAACTGGACTTAGAGCAATTTCCCTATGTGGAGTTGAGAATGCAGATTTTTCCATGCTGTTCTCAGATCTGTGTAAAACTCTGCCTGTCTTCTATTGGTTGAGATGCACTGCATACGCCTTCCTCTGGGTGTCAGCGAATAGAGGGTCTTGAAATGGAGTCTCTAGGCAGAGCTGAAAGTCTATAAATTGATTGGAAACGAGGTGTATCGTTCTTTTGGACTTCGCTCTGACGCACTAAGGACCTTGGAACGTTCGTCTGGAAACATCGGTTATAGATCTTAGACATTTCCGGCTGTGTTTTTATTCGATATATGCTTTAAAGACATCATAATCTTGTTATTTTGAACCGAATTATATCAGTTTATGTCAGTATATTGCGATTTTCGGGTATTTATTTTCGTGGCGTTGTAGGAAGTTGGGTATCTCTGGCCCACATGGCTAATGTTTACTGCTAATTGCAACGTGGAAGACGACATTCTACAACCATGCAACGATTCTTTTGGACAAAGGACACATTGCCCAAGATTCTGATGGAAGCTCTTCTAATAGTAAGAAGTATTTATGATGTTAATTCGTTGTTATGTTGAAAAATGTAAAATGCATAGTCCGCCATTAATTTCGGTGCGGTCTCGCTTTAGCGCACGCTCTATGCCCTAGTAAAGTTAATTTTAAAAATGTAACACAGCGATTGCATTAAGAACTAATTTATCTTTCATTTGCTGTCCAACCTGTATTTTTTAGTCAAGTTTGATTAGTTATAGGTTAGAATAGGTGCCTCTCCCAAGATATCTCCTGACATTCTCTTTGCAGCTTGGCTACTTTTCTCATTGTATAACCACGATTTGTGCGGCTAAATATGCACATTTTCGAACAAACTCTATATTCCTTGTGTAATATGATGTTACAGGACTGTCATCTGAAGAATTCTGAGAAGGTTAGTGAATAAATTAATATATTTTGGTGGTTTATACGTAATCGCTCTTTTTGCCTTGAATCAATGCTGGGGTGATGTTTGCTATTGTAGTAAGGTACTATAACGCTATATTGTGTTTTCGCTGTAAAACACTTAGAAAATCTGAAATATTGTCTTGATTCACAAGATCTGTGTCTTTCATCTGCTGCACGCTGTGTATTTTTAAGAAATGTTTTATGATGAGTAATTAGCTAATACACGATGGTCTCTGTAGTTATTCTAGTCGCTTTGGGGAGAGTTGGGATGGTGGCTGCAATAAACTATGATTTATACCTGAAATATGCACATTTTTCTAACAAAACATATGCTATACAATAAATATGTTATCAGACTGTCATCTGATGAAGTTGTTTCTTGGTTAGTGATTATTTATATCTTTATTTGGTCGAATTTGTGATAGCTACCTATGCAGTAAGAAAATGGTGGGGGAAAAAAGTTGAGTCTTTTGCTATCGTGGTTAGCTAATAGAAATACATATTGCGTCTTCCCTGTAAAACATTTTAAAAATCAGAAATGATGGCTTTATTCACAAGATGTGTATCTTTCATTTGGTGTCTTGGACTTGTGATTTCATGAACATTTTATTATATGATATCCCTGTGGCTTTAGGCTAGGCTATGCTAGTCAGCTTTTGTGATGGGGGTGCTCCCGGATCCGTGTTTGTGAGGCGTTAGAGGTTAAGTTTCCCTCCCACTCTTTTGGATATTAATTTCTTTCAGTATTAATAAGTTCAGTTATTCCGTTCGCATAGGATTACCCTGCCTTCTCACCAAACCGAATTTATCCTCACCTGTTTTAATATATCTATCCGCTACCTTTCATAGTCAGACTACTTCCCATATACAGATAAACACTTAGGTTAAAACTTTATTTAGGTATGTCTTTTGAATTAATGGCTGTCCTATTTGTACAAAACGACCGTCCTAACAACACTTACTATATCCCACCCTTAATAATCCTCACAGCTTGCAAGGCTCGGATTATTCAAGTTCATTTTTTTTTTACGGTAATGCACCTACCAAGGTCTTTTCGGACCTTTTCATCCATCCATCTTGTATTTCGGTCATACAAGTAACCCACAATCTGTTTGGAATATCCGAAGCTACTATTATTGATAAATGCTAAACACGTTTAGAATTTAAAATCAAAGGTAACTTACATCATAACCCCCACATTCGAGAATAAAGACTATTTACCTTCGTCGTGCAGACTGGGAAAAGCAATGCCGGTTTGATTCCGTCACCGTCTCTGTCGACCTCAGATATCTATATACCGGCCTGTTTTTTAACCTCAATTCAGAGGCCAGGACTTTAAATAACGGGTCTAGACCCGCCCGTGCACGGTTTTCGGCTAATATCTTCGGATGACAGAGGCAAAGTTTGGAAATCCACTCGAAGGACCAATTGTTAGTGGAATTAAATAATTCCTCTAATGTACTCATTAATTAAATTCAATCTGTCTATTTATAAGAATTTGTAAGATACTTATTAACATAAAATAGACAGGATACAGTCTTATTAAAATTAGATAATAGTGTTTATTCTCGGAGCACGCTGCCATTTGATCATAAACACAGGTTTATATACAAGATATGACATCATAGGTTACAGAATAAGTCTCATTGTCCTGACAAATAGAAAACAGGTTCAAAAGTTCATTCCAACTTCACAGCACACACACATGACACATAATATAATCAATTATCCTGAAGGCTCACTATAATTTATTACCACTTTAGCAGACAACTCAAGATAATGGAAGACCTAAAAAGTTACCCATAGCCTTATCTAAACACCTCAGGGCTAAGTTGGGTCAGTTCAACCATAGTTTAACGACCCTTTCTGCTTATTTTATGACCCACAACACAAATCTCTTTTCACCAGGCATGCAGAGTTCAATTAGTTATAGTTTTATCTAAAGCTAGAATTTGTTTTAACTATTTATTAACAAAATTCCTAACAATACTCAATACAACCTAAATCTGATACCTCACTGTCTGTCTTTTGACTGATACTGCTTTTTAAACTGGTCTGGTCAGTCTACTCAAATATTTGTAACATACATTTACAATGTTAGGTCAAACCCAACACATTATTAGTGTAACCGGGTTATAGCGTAAGCAGGGAAAGCTAAGCGTAACATTTTAATACAACCTGTCTGTCATTGTATTTCTTCTGTGTTGGCAGACCATTAGTTCCTGCTAAAGCAGCAGCAACTCTTCCTGGGGTCCAGCAAAATTAAGCCAGTTTATACAATTTTACAACATTACAATACATTCACACATACAGTGGGGGGAAAAAAGTAATAATTTGCATAATTTGCAAATAAATTCATTAAAAATCCTACAATGTGATTTTCTGGATTTTTTTTCTCATTTTGTCTGTCATAGTTGAAGTGTACCTATGATGAAAATTACAGGCCTCTCCCATCTTTTTAAGTGGGAGAACTTGCACAATTGGTGGCTGACTAAATACTTTTTTGCACCACTGTATATACACCAGGGAAACACAGGGATATATACACCAGGGAAACACAGGGATATATACACCAGGGAAACACAGGGATATATACACCAGGGAAACACAGGGATATATACACCAGGGAAACACAGGGATAAATACACCAGGGAAACACAGGGACATATACACCAGGGAAACACAGGGATATATACACCAGGGAAACAGGGATATACACACCAGGGAAATAAGCGACACCTGGAGGGGGTGGAGACAATCACAAGACAGCTGAAACAGATCAGGGTGTGTTATATATATACTGCCACTATTTTCACCACCAAAGAATATCAGTGTGATTTGAATATGATTTGACTCTTTGCAGGCTGTCAGGCTGTCTAGTCACAGAGGAAGGCTGTGCTTCTCTGGTCTCAGCTCTGAGGTCAAACCCATCACACCTGAGAGAGCTGGACCTGATCTACAATCACCCAGGAGACTCAGGAGTCAGACTGCTCTCTGCTGGACTGGAGGATCCACACTGCAGACTGGAGAAACTCAAGTATGTAGAGGGTTTATGTCAATGTTCATATCAGACATGTTTGACTTATCAGGCTAGTTAAGACAAACATTCTGACCAACACTTGGACAAAGTTATATGTTACTGTGTGTGTGTGTGTGTGTCCAGTGTGTGTGTGTGTGTGAGTCCAGTGTGTGTGTGAGTCCAGTGTGTGTGTGTGAGTCCAGTGTGTGTGTGTGAGTCCAGTGTGTGTGTGAGTCAAGTGTGTGTGTGAGTCCAGTGTGTGTGTGTGAGTCGTGTATCACTGATAAAGGGACACTGAGTCGCCATCATCCCAAACCCCAAACCCTGGATAGAGGGTCCAGTGTTTTTCCAGTGTGTGTGTGTCCAGTATGTGGGTGTCCAGTATGTGTGTGTGTTTGTGTGTGTGTGTGTGTGTGTGTTCAGGTGTATCCCTCAATGACTGTCTGTTCTTCTGCTTACCGCTACAGTGTGGAACATGGTGGAGAGAACACAATGAAACCTGGGCTTAGAAAATGTGAGTGTTGACTGCTGTGAAGAATATGACTAAGAATAAGTCTTAATTCAAGTTAAGTCAAAGTCAAAGACCACCATCATTACTGACTTGGTCATATTAAATATCAGCTGTAGTTCTACAGAAGCAGAAATCAGGGACACCAACGTTTACAAAGAGTTGCTTTGACAGTGTGTGTGTGTTATATTACCATACAGTATAACATATGATCATTCAACAAGTCTCAAGTTACCTTAACTTCTCCTTTTGATACCTAGAAACATCTACATTAAATGAATTAGTGAAAAGTGAGTTAACATTCTAATGTGAATGATGATGATTTCTAATATTGTGTCTGGTTTCATCCATCAGATGTCTGTGATCTCACACTGGACCCAAACACAGTAAACAGACTCCTCTCTCTGTCTGAGGAGAACAGAAAGGTGACATGTAGGAGAGAGGAGCAGCCGTATCCTGATCACACAGAGAGATTTGAGGACTGTGAACAGGTGCTGTGTAGAGAGGGTCTGACTGGGCGCTGTTACTGGGAGGTAGAGTGGAGTGGGAGGGTTGATATAGGAGTGACATATAAAGGAATCAGCAGGAGAGAAGGGGGTAAGAACTGTTGTCTTGGATACAATGACAAGTCCTGGAGTCTGGACTGCGATGACAACAGTTACACTGCCTGGCACAATAATAATCCCACTACCATAGACGTACGCTCCTCCAGCCCCCACAGAGTAGGAGTGTATCTGGACTGGCCAGCCGGCACTCTGTCCTTCTATAGAGCCTCCTCTGACACACTGACCCACCTGTACACATTCACCTCCACATTCACTGAGCCCCTCTATCCAGGGTTTAGGGTTGATGATGTTGACTCCTCAGTGTCCCTGAAATAATAACCTGACACACACACACAGACACACACATCACAGACACACATCACAGACACACATCACACACACACATCACACACACACATCACACACACACATCACACACACACATCACACACACACATCACACACACACTGGACTCAAACACATTGACACAAACACACACGCACGCACACTAGAAACAATAACCTGACACACACACACAGACATACATACTGACAAACACACACACACACACACACACACACACACTGACACACACACACACACACACTGACACACACACACACACACACACACACTGACACACACACACTGACACACACACACACACACACATACACACACACACACACACTAGAAACACAACACATACACACAGACAAACACACACACATTGGACTCACACACATTGACAGACACACACACACACACACACACACTGGACTCACATACATTGACACACACACACTGACACACACACACACACACACACACACACTGACACACACACACTGACACACACACACACACACACTGGACACACACACACACACACACACACAGTCTTGTACAGCTAACCTTGTGGGGACATACAATTCAGTCCCATTCAAAATCCTATTTTCCCTAACCCCTAACCCTAACCCTAACCCAAAAACCTAAACTGTATCCTAACCCTAACCCTACAACTAACCCTAGCTCCTAACCTTAATATTTAACTTAATTCTAACCCTAACACTAATTCTAACCTTAACCCCAACCCTAACCCTAACCCTAACCCAAAAACCTAAACTTTATCCTAACCCTAAACCTAACCCTAACCCTACAACTAACCCTAGCTCCTAACCCTAACCCTACAACTAACCCTAGCTCCTAACCCTAACCCTACAACTAACCCTAGCTCCTAACCCTAACCCTACAACTAACCCTAGCTCCTAACCTTAATATTTAACTTAATTCTAACCCTAACACTAATTCAACCTTAACCCTAAACCCCCTAGAAATAGCATTTGACCTTGTGGGGACTAACAAAATTTCCCCAGTTGGTCAATTTTTACTTTGTTTACTATTCTTGTAGGGACTTCTGGTCCCCACAAGAATAGTTAAACACGTCCACACACACACACACTGGACACACACACACACTGGACACACACACACTGGACACACACACTGACACACATACACACATGCACACACTGGACACACACACACACACCGTTTTGTTTTTGTAACTAATTTAGGACTCCTCATAAATACATACCTTTTTAGGACACTGCTTTCCAGACATCATAGAAGCACAGAAATTACACTCATGAGCTAGAAAAAAAATCTAATATGAGGAAATCACTTAAAGTTGCTGACCTCTTGAAAAAGTACACTTGTAATTGTACCACCTACTTGAGACTGCACATTGCAAATCAAATCAAATGTTATTGATCACATACACATGGTTAGCAGACGTTAATGCGAGTGTAGCGAAATTCTTGTGCTTCTAGTTCCAACAATGCAGTAATAACCAACGAGTAATCTAACCTAACAATTGTACATATAAATATATGAATGAGCGATGGCCGAACGGCATAGGCAAGATGCAGTAGATGGTATAGAGTACAGTATATACATATGAGATGAGTAATGTAGGGTATGTAAACATTATATAAAGTGGCATTGTTTAAAGTGACACATTTATTACATTGAATTATTAATTACTAAAGATTGAGTCTGTATGTTGTCAGCAGCCATCAGCCATCGAGAAAATGCCTCCTATGAAATCTATAAAAGCTATCCAACTGCCTGAGTTGTACCTAATGGAAGCGTAAAATAATTAACAAGTTTAAATTCTCGATATTTGACGCATTCATTCTATTTTATGACTGAAAAGGTAGAATGCCACAATGATGCAACACGGATGGCAACTCAACGGCTGTAGTGTAGTTCTACTGTAGTGTAGTTCTACTGTAGTGTAGTTCTTCTGTAGTGTAGTTCTACTGTAGTGTAGTTCTACTGTAGTGTAGTTCTACTGTAGTGTAGTTCTACTGTAGTGTAGTTCTACTGTAGTGTAGTTATTCTGTAGTGTAGTTCTACTGTAGTGTAGTTCTACTGTAGTGTAGTTCTACTGTAGTGTAGTTCTACTGTAGTGTAGTTCTACTGTAGTGTAGTTCTACTGTAGTGTAGTTCTGCTGTAGTGTAGTTCTGCTGTAGTGTAGTTATTCTGTAGTGTAGTTATTCTGTAGTGTAGTTCTACTGTAGTGTAGTTCTACTGTAGTGTAGTTCTGTAGTGTAGTTCTACTGTAGTGTAGTTCTTCTGTAGTGTAGTTATTCTGTAGTGTAGTTCTACTGTAGTGTAGTTCTTCTATAGTGTAGTTCTTCTATAGTGTAGTTCTACTGTAGTGTAGTTCTACTGTAGTGTAGTTCTACTGTAGTGTAGTTCTACTGTAGTGTAGTTCTACTGTAGTGTAGTTCTACTGTAGTGTAGTTCTACTGTAGTGTAGTTCTACTGTAGTGTAGGTCTACTGTAGTGTAGGTCTACTGTAGTGTAGTTCTGTAGTGTAGTTCTACTGTAGTGTAGTTCTACTGTAGTGTAGTTCTACTGTAGTGTAGTTCTACTGTAGTCTAGTTCTACTGTAGTGTAGTTCTACTGTAGTGTAGTTCTACTGTAGTGTAGTTCTACTGTAGTGTAGTTCTTCTGTAGTGTAGTTCTACTGTAGTCTAGTTCTACTGTCGTCTAGTTCTACTGTCGTCTAGTTCTACTGTCGTCTAGTTCTACTGTCGTCTAGTTCTACTGTCGTCTAGTTCTACTGTCGTCTAGTTCTACTGTAGTCTAGTTCTACTGTAGTCTAGTTCTCCTGTAGTGTAGTTCTGTAGTGTAGTTCTGTAGTGTAGTTCTGTAGTGTAGTTCTGTAGTGTAGTTCTGTAGTGTAGTTCTGTAGTGTAGTTATTCTGTAGTGTAGTTATTCTGTAGTGTAGTTATTCTGTAGTGTAGTTCTGTAGTGTAGTTATTCTGTAGTGTAGTTATTCTGTAGTGTAGTTATTCTGTAGTGTAGTTCTTCTGTAGTGTAGTTCTATTGTAGTGTAGTTCTACTGTCGTGTAGTTCTACTGTCGTGTAGTTCTGTAGTGTAGTTCTGTAGTGTAGTTCTACTGTAGTGTAGTTCTACTGTAGTGTAGTTCTGTAGTGTAGTTCTACTGTGGTGTAATTCTACTGTAGTGTAGTTCTGTAGTGTAGTTCTACTGTCATATAGTTATTCTGTAGTGTAGTTCTGTAGTGTAGTTCTAGTGTAGTTATTCTGTAGTGTAGTTCTGTAGTGTAGTTCTACTGTAGTGTAGTTCTACTGTAGTGTAGTTCTACTGTAGTGTAGTTCTGTGGTGTAGTTCTACTGTAGTGTAGTTATTCTGTAGTGTAGTTCTACTGTAGTGTAGTTATTCTGTAGTGTAGTGCTACTGTAGTGTAGTAATTCTGTAGTGTAGTTCTGTAGTGTAGTTCTGTAGTGTAGTTCTACTGTAGTGTAGTTATTCTGTAGTGTAGTTCTGTAGTGTTGTTCTACTGTAGTGTAGTTCTGTAGTGTAGTTCTTCTGTAGTGTAGTTCTACTGTAGTCTAGTTCTATTGTAGTGTAGTTCTACTGTCGTGTAGTTCTACTGTAGTGTAGTTCTACTGTAGTGTAGTTCTGCTGTAGTGTAGTTCTGCTGTAGTGTAGTTATTCTGTAGTGTAGTTCTACTGTAGTGTAGTTCTACTGTAGTGTAGTTCTGTAGTGTAGTTCTACTGTAGTGTAGTTCTACTGTAGTGTAGTTCTACTGTAGTGTAGTTATTCTGTAGTGTAGTTCTACTGTAGTGTAGTTCTACTGTAGTGTAGTTCTTCTGTAGTGTAGTTCTTCTGTAGTGTAGTTCTGTAGTGTAGTTCTGTAGTGTAGTTCTGTAGTGTAGTTCTACTGTAGTGTAGTTCTGTAGTGTAGTTCTACTGTGGTGTAATTCTACTGTAGTGTAGTTCTGTAGTGTAGTTCTACTGTCATATAGTTATTCTGTAGTGTAGTTCTGTAGTGTAGTTCTACTGTAGTGTAGTTATTCTGTAGTGTAGTTCTGTAGTGTAGTTCTGTAGTGTAGTTCTACTGTAGTGTAGTTCTGTGGTGTAGTTCTACTGTAGTGTAGTTATTCTGTAGTGTAGTTCTACTGTAGTGTAGTTATTCTGTAGTGTAGTTATTCTGTAGTGTAGTTATTCTGTAGTGTAGTTCTGTAGTGTAGTTCTGTAGTGTAGTTCTGTAGTGTAGTTCTACTGTAGTGTAGTTATTCTGTACTGTAGTTATTCTGTAGTGTAGTTCTGTAGTGTTGTTCTACTGTAGTGTAGTTCTGTAGTGTAGTTCTACTGTAGTGTAGTTCTACTGTAGTCTAGTTCTTCTGTAGTGTAGTTCTACTGTAGTCTAGTTCTACTGTCGTGTAGTTCTACTGTCGTGTAGTTCTACTGTAGTGTAGTTCTCCTGTAGTTCTACTGTAGTGTAGGTCTACTGTAGTGTAGTTCTACTGTAGTTCTACTGTAGTTCTACTGTAGTGTAGTTCTACTGTAGTTCTACTGTAGTGTAGTTCTGTAGTGTAGTTCTACTGTAGTGTAGTTCTGTAGTGTAGTTATTCTGTAGTGTAGTTATTCTGTAGTGTAGTTCTTCTGTAGTGTAGTTCTGTAGTGTAGTTCGGTAGTGTAGTTCTACTGTAGTGTAGTTCTTCTGTAGTGTAGTTCTACTGTAGTGTAGTTCTACTGTAGTGTAGTTCTACTGTAGTGTAGTTCTACTGTAGTGTAGTTCTACTGTAGTGTAGTTGTTCTGTAGTGTAGTTCTATTGTAGTGTAGTGCTGTAGTGTAGTTCTGTAGTGTAGTTCTACTGTAGTGTAGTTCTACTGTAGTGTAGTTCTGTAGTGTAGTTCTGTAGTGTAGTTCTGTAGTGTAGTTCTTCTGTAATGTAGTTCTGTGGTGTAGTTCTACTGTAGTGTAGTTCTACTGTAGTGTAGTTCTACTGTAGTCTAGTTCTACTGTAGTCTAGTTCTACTGTAGTCTAGTTCTACTGTAGTCTAGTTCTACTGTAGTCTAGTTCTACTGTAGTGTAGTTCTACTGTAGTGTAGTTCTCCTGTAGTTCTACTGTAGTGTAGTTCTACTGTAGTTCTACTGTAGTTCTACTGTAGTTCTACTGTAGTGTAGTTCTACTGTAGTTCTACTGTAGTTCTACTGTAGTGTAGTTCTACTGTAGTTCTACTGTAGTTCTACTGTAGTGTAGTTCTACTGTAGTGTAGTTCTGTAGTGTAGTTCTGTAGTGTAGTTCTATTGTCGTGTAGTTCTACTGTCGTGTAGTTCTACTGTAGTGTAGTTCTGTAGTGTAGTTCTACTGTAGTGTAGTTATTCTGTAGTTCTGTAGTGTAGTTCTGTAGTGTAGTTCTACTGTAGTGTAGTTATATTGTAGTGTAGTTCTACTGTAGTGTAGTTATATTGTAGTGTAGTTCTACTGTCGTGTAGTTCTGTAGTGTAGTTCTACTGTAGTGTAGTTCTACTGTAGTGTAGTTCTACTGTAGTGTAGTTCTGTAGTGTAGTTATTCTGTAGTGTAGTTCTGTAGTGTAGTTCTACTGTCATATAGTTATTCTGTAGTGTAGTTCTGTAGTGTAGTTCTACTGTAGTGTAGTTCTACTGTAGTGTAGTTATTCTGTAGTGTAGTTCTGTAGTGTAGTTCTGTAGTGTAGTTCTGTAGTGTAGTTCTTCTGTAGTGTAGTTCTTCTGTAGTGTAGTTCTTCTGTAGTGTAGTTCTACTGTAGTGTAGTTCTACTGTAGTCTAGTTCTACTGTAGTCTAGTTCTACTGTAGTCTAGTTCTACTGTAGTCTAGTTCTACTGTCGTCTAGTTCTACTGTCGTCTAGTTCTACTGTCGTCTAGTTCTACTGTCGTGTAGTTCTACTGTAGGTCTACTGTAGGTCTACTGTAGGTCTACTGTAGTGTAGTTCTGTAGTGGAGTTCTACTGTAGTGTAGTTCTGTAGTGTAGTTCTATTGTAGTGTAGTTCTATTGTAGTGTAGTTCTACTGTAGTGTAGTTCTACTGTCGTGTAGTTCTACTGTAGTGTAGTTCTACTGTAGTGTAGTTCTGTAGTGTAGTTCTGTAGTGTAGTTCTGTAGTGTAGTTCTGTAGTGTAGTTCTACTGTCGTGTAGTTCTACTGTCGTGTAGTTCTACTGTAGTGTAGTTCTACTGTAGTGTAGTTCTACTGTAGTGTAGTTATTCTGTAGTGTAGTTATTCTGTAGTGTAGTTCTGTAGTGTAGTTCTACTGTCATATAGTTATTCTGTAGTGTAGTTCTGTAGTGTGGTTCTACTGTAGTGTAGTTCTGTAGTGTAGTTCTGTAGTGTAGTTCTGTAGTGTAGTTCTACTGTAGTGTAGTTCTACTGTAGTGTAGTTCTGTAGTGTAGTTATTCTGTAGTGTAGTTCTACTGTAGTGTAGTTCTACTGTAGTGTAGTTATTCTGTAGTGTAGTTATTCTGTAGTGTAGTTATTCTGTAGTGTAGTTATTCTGTAGTGTAGTTCTGCTGTAGTGTAGTTATTCTGTAGTGTAGTTCTGTAGTGTTGTTCTACTGTAGTGTAGTTCTGTAGTGTAATTCTACTGTAGTGTAGTTCTACTGTAGTGTAGTTCTACTGTAGTGAAGTTCTGTAGTGTAGTTCTACTGTAGTGTAGTTCTACTGTAGTGTAGTTCTACTGTAGTGTAGTTCTACTGTAGTGTAGTTCTACTGTAGTGTAGTTCTACTGTAGTGTAGTTATTCTGTAGTGAAGTTCTGTAGTGTAGTTCTACTGTAGTGTAGTTCTGTAGTGTAGTTCTACTGTAGTGTAGTTCTACTGTAGTGTAGTTCTGTAGTGGAGTTCTACTGTAGTGTAGTTCTGTAGTGTAATTCTACTGTAGTGTAGTTCTGTAGTGTAGTTCTGTAGTGTAGTTCTGTAGTGTAGTTCTACTGTAATGTAGTTCTACTGTAATGTAGTTCTGTAGTGTAGTTCTTCTGTAGTGTAGTTCTTCTGTAGTGTAGTTCTACTGTAGTGTAGTTCTTCTGTAGTGTAGTTCTTCTGTAGTGTAGTTATTCTGTAGTGTAGTTCTGTAGTGTAGTTCTACTGTAGTGTAGTTCTACTGTAGTGTAGTTCTACTGTAGTGTAGTTCTACTGTAGTGTAGTTATTCTGTAGTGTAGTTATTCTGTAGTGTAGTTCTGTAGTGTAGTTCTACTGTCGTGTAGTTCTACTGTCGTGTAGTTCTGTCGTGTAGTTCTGTCGTGTAGTTCTGTAGTGTAGTTCTGTAGTGTAGTTCTACTGTAGTGTAGTTATTCTGTAGTGTAGTTCTGTAGTGTAGTTCTACTGTAGTGTAGTTCTACTGTAGTGTAGTTCTGTAGTGTAGTTCTACTGTCATATAGTTATTCTGTAGTGTAGTTCTGTAGTGTGGTTCTACTTTAGTGTAGTTATTCTGTAGTGTAGTTCTGTAGTGTAGTTCTACTGTAGTGTAGTTCTACTGTAGTGTAGTTCTACTGTAGTGTAGTTCTACTGTAGTGTAGTTCTACTGTAGTGTAGTTATTCTGTAGTGTAGTTCTACTGTAGTGTAGTTATTCTGTAGTGTAGTTCTACTGTAGTGTAGTTATTCTGTAGTGTAGTTCTGCTGTAGTGTAGTTATTCTGTAGTGTAGTTCTGTAGTGTTGTTCTACTGTAGTGTAGTTCTGTAGTGTAATTCTACTGTAGTGTAGTTCTACTGTAGTGTAGTTCTACTGTAGTGAAGTTCTGTAGTGTAGTTCTACTGTAGTGTAGTTCTACTGTAGTGTAGTTCTACTGTAGTGTAGTTATTCTGTAGTGAAGTTCTGTAGTGTAGTTCTACTGTAGTGTAGTTCTGTAGTGTAGTTCTACTGTAGTGTAGTTCTACTGTAGTGTAGTTCTGTAGTGTAGTTCTAGTGTAGTTCTGTAGTGGAGTTCTACTGTAGTGTAGTTCTGTAGTGTAATTCTACTGTAGTGTAGTTCTGTAGTGTAATTCTACTGTAGTGTAGTTCTGTAGTGTAGTTCTGTAGTGTAGTTCTACTGTAGTGTAGTTCTGTAGTGTAGTTCTACTGTAGTGTAGTTCTACTGTAATGTAGTTCTACTGTAGTGTAGTTCTGTAGTGTAGTTCTTCTGTAGTGTAGTTATTCTGTAGTGTAGTTATTCTGTAGTGTAGTTCTACTGTAGTATAGTTCTGTAGTGTAGTTCTACTGTAGTGTAGTTCTACTGTAGTGTAGTTCTACTGTAGTGTAGTTCTACTGTAGTGTAGTTCTACTGTAGTGTAGTTCTACTGTAGTGTAGTTCTTCTGTAGTGTAGTTCTTCTGTAGTGTAGTTATTCTGTAGTTCTACTGTAGTGTAGTTCTAATGTAGTGTAGTTCTACTGTAGTGTAGTTCTACTGTAGTGTAGTTCTACTGTAGTGTAGTTCTGTAGTGTAGTTCTACTGTAGTGTAGTTCTACTGTAGTGTAGTTCTACTGTAGTGTAGTTATTCTGTAGTGTAGTTCTACTGTAGTGTAGTTCTTCTGTAGTGTAGTTCTACTGTAGTGTAGTTCTACTGTAGTGTAGTTCTACTGTAGTGTAGTTCTACTGTAGTGTAGTTCTGTAGTGTAGTTCTACTGTAGTTCTACTGTAGTGTAGTTCTACTGTAGTTCTACTGTAGTGTAGTTCTACTCTAGTTCTACTGTAGTCTAGTTCTACTGTAGTCTAGTTCTACTGTAGTGTAGTTATTCTGTAGTGTAGTTCTGTAGTGTAGTTCTACTGTCGTGTAGTTCTACTGTCGTGTAGTTCTGTCGTGTAGTTCTGTAGTGTAGTTCTGTAGTGTAGTTCTGTAGTGTAGTTCTACTGTAGTGTAGTTCTACTGTAGTCTAGTTCTACTGTAGTCTAGTTCTACTGTAGTCTAGTTCTACTGTAGTCTAGTTCTACTGTAGTCTAGTTCTACTGTAGTCTAGTTCTACTGTAGTCTAGTTCTACTGTAGTCTAGTTCTTCTGTAGTCTAGTTCTTCTGTAGTGTAGTTATTCTGTAGTGTAGTTCTTCTGTAGTTCTACTGTAGTGTAGTTCTACTGTAGTGTAGTTCTGTAG
The DNA here is from genome assembly GCF_016432855.1 of Salvelinus namaycush. Classification (NCBI taxonomy): domain Eukaryota; kingdom Metazoa; phylum Chordata; class Actinopteri; order Salmoniformes; family Salmonidae; genus Salvelinus; species Salvelinus namaycush. The sequence continues at coordinate 66,354 of NW_024057809.1, read as the reverse complement.
TGTAGTTCTACTGTAGTTCTACTGTAGTGTAGTTCTGTAGTGTAGTTTTACTGTAGTCTAGTTCTACTGTAGTCTAGTTCTACTGTAGTCTAGTTCTACTGTAGTCTAGTTCTACTGTAGTGTAGTTCTACTGTAGTCTAGTTCTGTAGTGTAGTTCTTCTGTAAAGTATTTAAACTGGAAAAACCATTTCACTAATGGATTCAATAAATCAAGTAACAAGTAACAGATTAATAGTTTAGAAGAATGTTTTTTATGTTTCTGTAACATTCAAAGTCAGCAGGCTTTGTATTCTGAAGACCTTAGTCACTCCAAAAGTGTGTTTATAGACCTGTACTATTCTGTTGTCTACATAGACCTGTACTATTCTGTTGTGTTTATAGACCTGTACTATTCTGTTGTGTTTATAGACCTGTACTATTCTGTTGTCTACATAGACCTGTACTATTCTGTTGTGTTTATAGACCTGTACTATTCTGTTGTGTTTATAGACCTGTACTATTCTGTTGTGTTTATAGACCTGTACTATTCTGTTGTCTACATAGACCTGTACTATTCTGTTGTGTTTATAGACCTGTACTATTCTGTTGTGTTTATAGACCTGTACTATTCTGTTGTCTACATAGACCTGTACTATTCTGTTGTCTACATAGACCTGTACTATTCTGTTGTCTACATAGACCTGTACTATTCTGTTGTCTACATAGACCTGTACTATTCTGTTGTCTACATAGACCTGTACTATTCTGTTGTCTACATAGACCTGTACTATTCTGTTGTGTTTATAGACCTGTTCTATTCTGTTGTCTACATAGACCTGTACTATTCTGTTGTGTTTATAGACCTGTACTATTCTGTTGTCTACATAGACCTGTACTATTCTGTTGTCTACATAGACCTGTACTATTCTGTTGTCTACATAGACCTGTACTATTCTGTTGTCTACATAGACCTGTACTATTCTGTTGTCTACATAGACCTGTACTATTCTGTTGTCTACATAGACCTGTACTATTCTGTTGTCTACATAGACCTGTACTATTCTGTTGTGTTTATAGACCTGTACTATTCTGTTGTCTACATAGACCTGTACTATTCTGTTGTGTTTATAGACCTGTACTATTCTGTTGTCTACATAGACCTGTACTATTCTGTTGTGTTTATAGACCTGTACTATTCTGTTGTGTTTATAGACCTGTACTATTCTGTTGTCTACATAGACCTGTACTATTCTGTTGTGTTTATAGACCTGTACTATTCTGTTGTCTACATAGACCTGTACTATTCTGTTGTCTACATAGACCTGTACTATTCTGTTGTCTACATAGACCTGTACTATTCTGTTGTCTACATAGACCTGTACTATTCTGTTGTGTTTATAGACCTGTACTATTCTGTTGTGTTTATAGACCTGTACTATTCTGTTGTGTACATAGACCTGTACTATTCTGTTGTCTACATAGACCTGTACTATTCTGTTGTCTACATAGACCTGTACTATTCTGTTGTGTACATAGACCTGTACTATTCTGTTGTGTACATAGACCTGTACTATTCTGTTGTGTTTATAGACCTGTACTATTCTGCTGTGTTTATAGACCTGTACTATTCTGTAGTGTTTATAGACCTGTACTATTCTGTTGTCTACATAGACCTGTACTATTCTGTTGTCTACATAGACCTGTACTATTCTGTTGTCTACATAGACCTGTACTATTCTGTTGTGTTTATAGACCTGTACTATTCTGTTGTGTTTATAGACCTGTACTATTCTGTTGTCTACATAGACCTGTACTATTCTGTTGTGTTTATAGACCTGTACTATTCTGTTGTGTACATAGACCTGTACTATTCTGTTGTCTACATAGACCTGTACTATTCTGTTGTCTACATAGACCTGTACTATTCTGTTGTCTACATAGACCTGTACTATTCTGTTGTCTACATAGACCTGTACTATTCTGTTGTGTTTATAGACCTGTACTATTCTGTTGTGTTACATAGACCTGTACTATTCTGTTGTCTACATAGACCTGTACTATTCTGTTGTCTACATAGACCTGTACTATTCTGTTGTCTACATAGACCTGTACTATTCTGTTGTGGTTATAGACCTGTACTATTCTGTTGTGTTTATAGACCTGTACTATTCTGTTGTCTACATAGACCTGTACTATTCTGTAGTGGTTATAGACCTGTACTATTCTGTTGTGTACATAGACCTGTACTATTCTGTTGTGTTTATAGACCTGTACTATTCTGCTGTGTTTATAGACCTGTACTATTCTGTAGTGTTTATAGACCTGTACTATTCTGTTGTCTACATAGACCTGTACTATTCTGTTGTCTACATAGACCTGTACTATTCTGTTGTCTACATAGACCTGTACTATTCTGTTGTGTTTATAGACCTGTACTATTCTGTTGTCTACATAGACCTGTACTATTCTGTTGTGTTTATAGACCTGTACTATTCTGTTGTGTTTATAGACCTGTACTATTCTGTTGTCTACATAGACCTGTACTATTCTGTTGTGTTTATAGACCTGTACTATTCTGTTGTGTACATAGACCTGTACTATTCTGTTGTCTACATAGACCTGTACTATTCTGTTGTCTACATAGACCTGTACTATTCTGTTGTCTACATAGACCTGTACTATTCTGTTGTCTACATAGACCTGTACTATTCTGTTGTGGTTATAGACCTGTACTATTCTGTTGTGTTTATAGACCTGTACTATTCTGTTGTCTACATAGACCTGTACTATTCTGTAGTGGTTATAGACCTGTACTATTCTGTTGTGTTTATAGACCTGTACTATTCTGTTGTCTACATAGACCTGTACTATTCTGTTGTCTACATAGACCTGTACTATTCTGTTGTCTACATAGACCTGTACTATTCTGTTGTGTTTATAGACCTGTACTATTCTGTTGTCTACATAGACCTGTACTATTCTGTTGTCTACATAGACCTGTACTATTCTGTTGTCTACATAGACCTGTACTATTCTGTTGTGTTTATAGACCTGTACTATTCTGTTGTCTACATAGACCTGTACTATTCTGTTGTGTTTATAGACCTGTACTATTCTGTTGTGTTTATAGACCTGTACTATTCTGTTGTGTTTATAGACCTGTACTATTCTGTTGTCTACATAGACCTGTACTATTCTGTTGTCTACATAGACCTGTACTATTCTGTTGTCTACATGGACCTGTACTATTCTGTTGTGTTTATAGACCTGTACTATTCTGTTGTGTTTATAGACCTGTACTATTCTGTTGTGTACATAGACCTGTACTATTCTGCTGTGTTTATAGACCTGTACTATTCTGTTGTCTACATAGACCTGTACTATTCTGTTGTCTACATAGACCTGTACTATTCTGTTGTCTACATAGACCTGTACTATTCTGTTGTGTTTATAGACCTGTACTATTCTGTTGTGTTTATAGACCTGTCCTATTCTGTTGTGTTTATAGACCTGTACTATTCTGTTGTCTACATAGACCTGTACTATTCTGTTGTGTTTATAGACCTGTACTATTCTGTTGTGTTTATAGACCTGTACTATTCTGTTGTGTTATAGACCTGTACTATTCTGTTGTCTACATAGACCTGTACTATTCTGTTGTGTTTATAGACCTGTACTATTCTGTTGTGTTTATAGACCTGTACTATTCTGTTGTGTTTATAGACCTGTACTATTCTGTTGTGTTTATAGACCTGTACTATTCTGTTGTGTACATAGACCTGTACTATTCTGTTGTGTACATAGACCTGTACTATTCTGTTGTCTACATAGACCTGTACTATTCTGTTGTGTTTATAGAACTGTACTATTCTGTTGTCTACATAGACCTGTACTATTCTGTTGTCTACATAGACCTGTACTATTCTGTTGTGTTTATAGACCTGTTGTGTTTATAGACCTGTACTATTCTGTTGTGTACATGGAACTGTCCTGCTCTCCAGTCCCTGTTTACTAGTTCTTGGGGAGAAGCAGCATTGCATTGCTCAGTCTTGTTTTCCAGGCGTTTTTCCCAGTCGAATAAAATTCATCAATGAATCTTCAACTGTATCCACCTCTATTGTCGACCAAAACCTTGTTGTTCCTTTGGCACCTTTGGAAAGAGATGACATTATGAATGACATTAAATAAAGGTTGAGTACAATACAGTACTTGAACTTCTCTCTGTATTAAGTCAACCAGGTTGCAGCTGTATCTGCAGAGTGTGTTGAGGTTAAACTAACAATCCCAACTAAATAACTACATAGAGAAGGATGTGAGAGAAGAATGTGCAATGCTGACATCAAGGCAGACTCAATCTGTATGGAATCTAAGCCCAACAATCTGTATGGAATCTAACCCCAACAATCTGTATGGAATCTAACCCCAACAATCTGTATGGAATCTAACCCCAACAATCTGTATGGAATCTAAGCCCAACAATCTGTATGGAATCTAACCCCAACAATCTGTATGGAATCTAACCCCAACAATCTGTATGGAATCTAACCCCAACAATCTGTATGGAATCTAACCCCAACAATCTGTTTGCAATGTAAACCTTCTAATAAAAGCAATACTTATTAAATCAAGTTCCCTCCCTCAAGAAAAACAATGTAAAGTGTGGTAATCCTTCTGTGTTATCATCTATCCTGACACACTAGTTCCAGATCTAACGTCTTGACTTGTGTCCAATCCAAACTGATCCGTTCTGTGTTATCATCTATCCTGACACACTAGTTCCAGATCTAACGCCTTGACTTGTGTCCAATCCAAACTGAACCGTTCTGTGCTGGCATGGTTGGAAATACACTAACTGATGCAGACAGGATTGATCTGGACCAGCACAGCACCATACGTTGACACTACAGAGTGAAAATGGACTGACTGAAGGCAGACAGGATTGATGTGGACCAGCACAGCACCATACTTTGACACTACAGAGTGAAAATGCACTGACTGAAGGCAGCAGGAAACATGCTAACCGTGTGAGCCTCTCTCTTGTCCCAGCTTTCCCTTGGTCATTGGCTGTTTGGCCCAGCTTTCCCTTGGTCATTGGCTGTTGTCCCAGCTTTCCCTTGGTCATTGGCTGTTGTCCCAGCTTTCCCTTGGTCATTGGCTGTTTGGCCCAATCTTCTCTCCTGGAAAACATCAGTGTAAAACATGTCATTTTCCAACAGGACATTGTAGTTCAGAATAGGTCCATGTGTATGTAAGGTATAGACATACCTGTCAGATGTTCTTCATAGGAATTGTCTTCCTCTGATGGTCCTGATGCCCTGGGACATAATCATCTCCACTGTTGTCAACGCTGGTTATTGAGTCATCAGTCTTGTATCCAAGCAGAGCTTTGGTCAACTGTGTTGAAGAAAACAAGTATCTTGGATAACTAGACAGATGACACAAAGTATTTGGACACCGACACATTTTGATTAGTTATGGCTCTGTGCTCCTCTACTTTACATTTTGTTATAGTACAATGAATATGGGATGAAAGTGGAGACTTTCCCATCTTTGATTTACAAAACTGATTCACAAGAACTTATACTGTCTGTTCTGATCAACGGAGGTGCATCATCTAACACATGGACTATCGACCCGGAGGTACTGGAGTCTCAGAGGTACTGGCAGCCTCAGAGGTACTGGCAGCCCTAGAGGTACTGGCAGCCTCAGAGGTACTGGCAGCCTCAGAGGTACTGGCAGCCCCAGAGGTACTGGAGCCTCGGTGTCTGACATCTAAGGATACAATAAAATGATATTAGTCAGGTGTAAATTAGGCAACAGGACATGATAACGATTCAATCATCCCCAATATCCTCATTCTAAACAACTGACTAACCTGAGCTTGGGGATTTATCATTTCCTTTTCAAATCTGGCCTCACAAGTTAAATGATGTTTCTTTAGAGTTTCCATGCATCTTCTTATCCTCTGCAAAGCCTTTGGAACGGAAGACAAGATACAAAAATAATAGTTGAGACTTAATAGAATGACAAGATTGGCTCACAACATAGGGGACGGGCTGTGGGACACCAATGACTGTTATCATTGACTAATAGAGGGGCTGTTATCATTGACTAATAGAGGGGCTGTTATCATTGACTAATAGAGGGGCTGTTATCATTGACTAATAGAGGGGCTGTGGGACACCAATGACTGTTATCATTGACTAATAGAGGGGCTGTGGGACACCAATGACTGTTATCATTGACTAATAGAGGGGCTGTGGGACACCAATGACTGTTATCATTGACTAATAGAGGGACTGTTATCATTGACTAATAGAGGGGCTGTTATCATTGACTAATAGAGGGGCTGTGGGACACCAATGACTGTTATCATTGACTAATAGAGGGGCTGTTATCATTGACTAATAGAGGGGCTGTTATCATTGACTAATAGAGGGACTGTTATCATTGACTAATAGAGGGGCTGTGGGACACCAATGACTGTTATCATTGACTAATAGAGGGGCTGTTATCATTGACTAATAGAGGGGCTGTTATCATTGACTAATAGAGGGGCTGTGGGACACCAATGACTGTTATCATTGACTAATAGAGGGGCTGTTATCATTGACTAATAGAGGTGATGTGGGACACCAATGACTGTTATCATTGACTAATAGAGGGGCTGTGGGACACCAATGACTGTTATCATTGACTAATAGAGGGGCTGTTATCATTGACTAATAGAGGGACTGTTATCATTGACTAATAGAGGGACTGTGGGACACCAATGACTGTTATCATTGACTAATAGAGGTGATGTGGGACACCAATGACTGTTATCATTGACTAATAGAGGTGATGTGGGACACCAATGACTGTTATCATTGACTAATAGAGGGGCTGTTATCATTGACTAATAGAGGGGTTGTGGGACACCAATGACTGTTATCATTGACTAATAGAGGTGATGTGGGACACCAATGACTGTTATCATTGACTAATAGAGGTGATGTGGGACACCAATGACTGTTATCAATGACTAATAGAGGGACTGTGGGACACCAATGACTGTTATCATTGACTAATAGAGGGGCTGTGGGACACCAATGACTGTTATCATTGACTAATAGAGGGGCTGTTATCATTGACTAATAGAGGGGCTGTTATCATTGACTAATAGAGGGGCTGTTATCATTGACTAATAGAGGGGCTGTTATCATTGACTAATAGAGGGGATGTTGGACACCAATGACTGTTATCATTGACTAATAGAGGGGCTGTTATCATTGACTAATAGAGGGGCTGTTATCATTGACTAATAGAGGGGTTGTGGGACACCAATGACTGTTATCATTGACTAATAGAGGTGATGTGGGACACCAATGACTGTTATCATTGACTAATAGAGGGGCTGTTATCATTGACTAATAGAGGGGCTGTTATCATTGACTAATAGAGGGGCTGTTATCATTGACTAATAGAGGGGCTGTTATCATTGACTAATAGAGGGGATGTTGGACACCAATGACTGTTATCATTGACTAATAGAGGGGCTGTTATCATTGACTAATAGAGGGGCTGTTATCATTGACTAATAGAGGGGCTGTGGGACACCAATGACTGTTATCATTGACTAATAGAGGTCCAACAAACATCTATTACCATTTCCTTTAAGACAACTTTCAAGGTAAAACAGGAAGTATAAGCATAACATGAGCACATTATGGAGGTTACTGTATGCAACTAAAGCTGAATCTGCTGGATGGACTGAAAGAGAATCAGTGGTCTGGCTGAAGCAAGGCAGGTGCATTTTCACAGTCCTACCAAATGTTACACTTTCCACAATCCTTATTCCTGTTGTGGTGTTTCACTCTTGTACGTGCAAAACGGAGCATAACCTTTTCTCAATACAGGGGGTGCTGTTTCCACTTTGGAAAATATCGTCTCCAAATTAAACTGCCTCATACTCAATTCTTGCTCGTACAATATGCATATTATTATTACTATTGGATAGAAAACAATCTCTAGTTTCTAAAACCGTTTGAATTATGTCTGTGGGTGAACCAGAACTCTTTCTACAGCGAAAATCATGACAGGACATGCGAAGGTCAGAAAAATAGTCTCTGTTCTCAGATCAGTTTAAAGCTCTGTGTGTGCCCTATGGATCGAAATGAACTGCACCCGCCTTCCCCTGGATGTCAGTAACCAATGAGAAGTGGAATGGAGTCTCTACGTATTTCTCAGAGTTTATAAAAGGCAATGGAGTGACATGTCCTTTCTTTTGGACGCTCGCCAAGGCGCAAGAGAGGACATCAGAATGGCATGCTGAAAAGCTCCTGTTATCGGTCTAAGATATATCCATCTGTGATTTAATTCGATATAGGTGTTAGAAACATCATAACGAAGTTATTTGAAACCGATTTATATCAGTTTATGCGAGTATATTGCTATTTTCGGAATTTGTGTAGTATTGCGTTTTGAGGATTTGGACATGTGTGTGCCACGTAGCTATTGTTAGCTGCTAGTTCCGAAGTTGAAGAGGACGTTTTACAACAAAGCAACGATTCTTTTGGACAAAGGACACCAAGCCCAAGATACTGATGGAAGCTCGTCCAAAAGTAAGAGCTATTTATGATTTTATTCCGTATTTATGTGGAAAAATGTAAACGCATTTGTCGGCCATTGTTGCGGCACTAGTCTGGCTGTAACGCACACTGTATGTCTAGAAACGTTAATTTTAAAAATCTAACTCAGCGGTTGCATTAATAACTAATGCATCTTTCATTACCTGTCCAACCTGTATTTTTTTAGTCAATCTAATCGATAAATAATCGTAAACTTACGTGCCTTTCCAAGATGGCGCCGGCCAGAATGCATGCCATGTTTTGACAGATTACATTGCATAACCACGATTTGTGATGCTAAATATGCACATTTTCGAACAAACTTTATATGCATTGTGTAATATGATGTTACAGGACTGTCATCTGAAGAATTCTGAGAAGGTTAGTGAAAAAATTAATATATTTTGGTGGTGATAACGTTATTGCTCTTTTTGCCTTGAATCAATGCTGGGGTGATGTTAGCTCATGTGGTATGCTAATATAACGCTATATTGTGTTTTCGCTGTAAAACACTTAGAAAATCTGAAATATTGTCTGGATTCACAAGATCTGTGTCTTTCAATTGCTGTATGCTGTGTATTTTTAAGAAATGTTTTATGATGAGTAATTAGGTAATACACGTTGCTCTCTGTAGTTATTCTAGTCGCTTTGGTGAGTTTTGTGATAGTGGCTGCAATGGTAAACTATGATTTATACCTGAAAAATGCACATTTTTCTAAAAAAACATATGCTATACCATAAATATGTTATCAGACTGTCATCTTATGAAGTTGTTTCTTGGTTAGTGGCTATATATATCTTTATTTAGTCGAATTAGTGAAAGCTACTGATGGAGTAAAAAACTGGTGGAGTAAAAAAAGTGGTGTCTTTTGCTAACGTGGTTAGCTAATAGATTTACATATTGTGTCTTCCCTGTAAAACATTTTAAAAATCAGAAATGATGGCTGGATTCACAAGATCTGTATCTTTCATCTGGTGTCTTGGACTTGTGATTTAATGATATTTAGATGCTAGTATTTACTTGTGACGCTATGCTAGGCTATGCTAGTCAGCTTTTTTACTGTGGGGGGTGCTCCCGGATCCGGGATGGGTACCAAGTAAAAGATAACCTAGCCAAAATAACTACGAACCGCACCCCCCCCCGAACAAAACAAATGTCTGTGGTTTTCAATTTAGAAAATGTATCTAATTTCTTTCACATATTTCTTATTTTTCGTCCGGAAAACGGTCTTTGGGTAAGAAAGGGCGATAAAAAACTGCCGCAACTTAAATACATAGATTTTAATGAGGGGATTTAATTAAATATTTCAGCACACATACATGCTTATGACTTGAAAAAACAGCTGGGGAAAAAATGGCTTTTCTAGCTAGATTGTAAACCAATTAAAGTTACATTTAAGAAAGTCCATCATATGTGAACCCATGACAACATCCCCCTGAAAGATAAACTCTCCTTTGTCATTCCAAGTAGCGGCCCCCTTTGAGTCTTTAATGTTGTTCATTATGTATCTAACATTTTTCCTGTTACGAACTGGAACATGTGTCAACATATGCAGAACATTATCTTCAACGTATTTGATCTTCAACCTGTAAGGTCTCTGGTCCAGGCATTATAGGGGCAGGTCTCTCTCTCTGATCTTCAACCTGTAAGGTCTCTGGTCCAGACATTATAGGGGCAGGGCTCTCTCTCTGATCTTCAACCTGTAAGGTCTCTGGTCCAGACATTATAGGGGCAGGTCTCTCTCTCTCTCTGATCTTCAACCTTTAAGGTCTCTGGTCCAGGCATTATAGGGGCAGAGCTCTCTCTCTGATCTTCAACTTGCAATTCCTATGACTTCCACTAGATGTCAACAGTCTTTCTTCAAGGTTTCAGACTTGTTTCTTCCAAAACGAGGAAGAATTCTGAGTTTTGATACAGGAACACAGAGTTGGAAATCAATCTGTGTGCGTGATGAAGAGGACACGCATCTGCTAAAATCGCTTTCCTATTGAACATACTTCTTTCCGTATTAAATATTAGAGTTTAATTACATTTTAGGGTACCTGAGGATTAAACAGAAATGTAGTTTGACTTGTTTTAACAAAGTCAAACCTTTCTCTGCATGTTGAACGAGTGGATAACTCAAATACATGGCGCCAACTAAACTGACTTTTTGGGATATAAAGAAGGATTTTATCTAACAACACGACACTACATGTTGTACCTGGGACTCGTAGGATTGCAAATCAGAGGAAGATTTTCAAAAAGGAAGTGAATAATTAATCGCTATTTGTGAATTTATGAAACCTGTGCTGGTTGAAAAATATTTTGATTGGCGGCGCCTTCCTCAAACAATCACATGACTTTCCATGTAAAGCCTATTGTAAATCGGACAACGCAGTTAGATTAACAAGAATTTAAGCTTTTAACCGATATGACACCTATGTACATAAATGTTTAATATCCATAATTTGTATGATTATTTATTTGAAATGCGCACCTTTCAATTTCACCGGATGTTGTCGACTAGCCGTAAGAAGTTTTAAGAACAAATTCTTATTTACATTGACGGGCTAGGAACAGTGGGTTAGCTGCCTTGTTCAGAAAAACAGGTCTTTACCTTGTCAGCTCGGGGATTCAATCTAGAAACGTTTTAGTTACTGGCCCAACACTCTAACCACTAGGCTACCTGCCGATCCTAGATCATAATGAATCAGATTACATGGACAGGGGGGACCTGATCCTAGATCATAATGAATCAGATTACATGGACAGGGGGACCTGATCCTAGATCATAATGAATCAGATTACATGGACAGGGGGGACCTGATACTAGATCATAATGAATCAGATTACATGGAGAGGAGGGACCTGATCCTAGATCATAATGAATCAGATTACATGGAGAGGGGGGACCTGATCCTAGATCATAATGAATCAGATTACATGGAGAGGGGGACCTGATCCTAGATCATAATGAATCAGATTACATGGACAGGGGGGACCTGACCCTAGATCATAATGAATCAGATTACATGGACAGGGGGGACCTGATCCTAGATCATAATGAATCAGATTACATAGAGAGGGGGACCTGATCCTAGATCATAATGAATCAGATTACATGGACAGGGGGGACCTGATCCTAGATCATAATGAATCAGATTACATGGACAGGGGGACCTGATCCTAGATCATAATGAATCAGATTACATGGAGAGGAGGGACCTGATCCTAGATTATAATGAATCAGATTACATGGACAGGGGGGACCTGATCCTAGATCATAATGAATCAGATTACATGGACAGGGGGGACCTGATCCTAGATCATAATGAATCAGATTACATGGAGAGGGGGACCTGATCCTAGATCATAATGAATCAGATTACATGGACAGGGGGGACCTGATCCTAGATCATAATGAATCAGATTACATGGAGAGGGGACCTGATCCTAGATCATAATGAATCAGATTACATGGACAGGGGGGACCTGATCCTAGATTAGCACTCCTCATCTGAGACACTGCCTGTATGAATAAGGAATGCTGTTGTAAAGTCTAGTTACAGCAGGTGTTTACTGCCATCTAGTGGAAGATACTAATAAAACACTTTATTATCAGGGTACAAATTAAGTACAAATTAAGTATTTGTGAACAATAAAGGACAGAGTAAGAGAATAAATAGCTGGAATGACATATTATTACTAGTTAGTAGATCTCACAGGGTTCTGTCGTCATTATTTTACCATACACCAGTGACGTCAGAAGAGACGTGATTTCCTCAGATGAAAGTGAAAGTAAGGGTGTGGTCTACGCCTTTATAAAACAGCTGTTGAAACTGTAGCGCACGTTTCTCGGCAACATTAGAAGCAGGATAAATGTGTTGATTTGAAGGACAGACTCTGGTAAGTCTTGGCTACATATAACTATTATAAAGTGAGGTCGTAGTCAGACATTCAGTAGACAGAGTAGGCTTGAGATATGATTCTTTATCATGCTGACAAACCTGGACCCGGTTTCCACGATGGAATGTAGGCTTAATGCTGGAAACGCATAATAAGTGGGAAACGATATTAACAAAATACAAAGTTGAGTAAACAATATTTTACAAATAAAAAGATGCGTAAACGATGTCTAAGTATTCTGAACAATAATGAATTCTAAAGGAAAGAGTATGTGAATGAATACTAGGAATGATATATTACTAGTTAGAACTGCTCCTTGAGCTGAGTTGCAGTTTTCAAAGTGTAAACTAATCAGTAGGCCGACATGTTATCAGTAAAACGTCTGGTAAAGATGGTGCAGGAGCTTTTCAATTATATGGTTTTAAGTTTATCTCAGGGTTTCTCAATCCTTTTGTTCTTACCAGCACTTACACACCTGATTCAACTAATCATCAAATATTTTAAGACAGTTTAATATTTGAGGCATGCAAATTAACACTCAAATTATAACCTTTTGGGTTTGTAGGCCTGTTTACAATTATTAAAGTCACACAATAAGGAGGGGAAAAACACAACTAAACCTGGTTTCGAGTAGATTATATGCAAAAATATTATTTAGCAAAAATAATGTAAGAGAGATGTCTTGAAGAAAGACTATAATAAAATTGAAGCAAGATGCGGCACAATGTCACGATTTACTGCTGTCGCATGAAGCTGACTGTTAGCGCCACCCTCTGGTTACTATAGTTATGTGAAGGGGTGACGCCTTGACTGCAGTTGAATCTGAAAACAGAAAGTATCTGTACAGGGCCATTTTGAGATGACAGAGCATCTCATAGTTTAATCTCTAAACTGCAACACAGTTTCCAAGTAAAGTGAGTATTTCAGGTTAATAATCTAGAATAAAGTAGAGGGAACATGTGGAATACAGTAAACTAGTGTGGGAGTGCTGCTGAGTCATTCCTACCATGTGGTGCCTTTTCTGTCCACAGGAAATATCAGTTCTTATTTAGTGTAAAATGTGGATTCAAAAGGCTTTAAATATAAGGTGTCCTTACCTTAAAAACACCAAAATTTGTATCCTGAAAGGGAATTTTATGCATTTGAACTCTTTTTGTCAGAAGATGTAGGCGTTTTTGTCCCCAGATGTTATTTATCAACTTCCACAAGAAATATAAGACATAAAATAACAAAATGTTAAACTATTTCTTCAATATTTTATAGTCCTAGTTGAAGTCTCTTTCATCAATTACTTTTTTCATGATTATTGTATTTATTATCTATCCATAGGGGAAGCCTGGGCAACTGAAATGTCTGAGATTTTTCAACAGTCTGACTGTCAACATCTGAACCAAAACAAAATGAAGGGAGACATAGATATGATTAAAAAACAACTGTTGATGCAATATGAAAATAAAATGTGTGTGTGAGATGAATCATAAACCCACATGGAGAACCTTTTGTTTGATTCAGGGTGAATTGGTCTGTGAGATGAATCATAAACCCACATGGAGAACCTTTTGTTTGATTCAGGGTGAATTGGTCTGTGAGATGAATCATAAACCCACATGGAGAACCTTTTGTTTGATTCAGGGTGAATTGGTGTGTGAGATGAATCATAAACCCACATGGAGAACCTTTTGTTTGATTCAGGGTGAATTGGTCTGTGAGATGAATCATAAACCCAAATGGAGAACCTTTTGTTTGATTCAGGGTGAATTGGTCTGTGAGATGAATCATAAACCCACATGGAGAACCTTTTGTTTGATTCAGGGTGAATTGGTGTGTGAGAGATGTATTATGTATAACCTACCTAAAAACAAGAGATCGCTATGTGCACAGGGAAGATCAGGGATATTGTCTCTGTGTATTGAAACAGGTAAGATCAGGGATATTGTCTCTGTGTATTGAAACAGGTCAGATCAGGGATATTGCCTCTGCGTATTGAAACAGGTAAGATCAGGGATATTGCCTCTGCGTATTGAAACAGGTCAGATCAGGGATATTGTCTCTGCGTATTGAAACAGGTAAGATCAGGGATATTGCCTCTGCGTATTGAAACAGGTAAGATCAGGGATATTGCCTCTGCGTATTGAAACAGGTCAGATCAGGGATATTGCCTCTGCGTATTGAAACAGGTAAGATCGGGGATATTGTCACGTTCCTGACCTGTTTTCTGTTGTTTTGTATGTGTTTGATGGTCAGGGCGTGAGTTTTGGGTGGGCAGTCTATGTTTTCTGTTTCTATGTTTGTTTAAGGGTGACCTAATATGGCTCTCAATTAGAGGCAGGTGTTTTTCATTTCCTCTGATTGAGAGTCATATTAAGGTAGGTTGTTCTCACTGTTTGTTTGTGGGTGATTGTCGTCCGTGTCTGTGTCTGCGCACCACACGGGACTGTAGCGTTTGTTCGTTCGTTTGTTATAGTCTGTACCTGTTCCTACGTGCTTCGTGTTTTATGTAAGTACTCTCGTTCAGGTCTGTCTACTTCGTTTTTGTTGTTTTGTAAAATTATCAAGTGTTCTTCGTGTGTTTAGTTTCGTCTTGTTAATAAAGTATCATTATGTATTCACAACCCGCTGCATGTTGGTCGAATCACTACTCCTCCTCTTCGTATGAAGAGGGGGAGGAACACCGTTACAGAATCACCCACCAAACCCAGATCAAGCAGCGGGTTAACGGACAGCAACGACAGCAGCAGTGGGTCAAGGAGGATTGGACATGGGAAGAGATCCTAGACGGAGAAGGACCCTGGGCAGAACCAGAGGAGTGTCGCCGCCCCAAAGCGGAGCTGGAGGCAGCGAAAGCGGAGAGGCGGCGATATGAGGATGCAGCACGGAAACAAGGCTGGAAGCCCGTGAGTCAAACCCAAAAATTTCTTGGGGGGGGGCTCTCGGGGAATATAGTTGGGTCAGTCAGGGGACTTGAGCCAACTCCTCCTGCTTTACATAAGGAGCCGGTGAGGGCGGAGTTGGAGGGGAGTAACGCAGAGACAGTAAAGGAGCTAATGGAGAAATTGAAGGAGAAAGATATGAGGGATGTACTGCTTTGGTGCATGAGGCACGGCATCCGTCCGAATGAACGTATTGGTGAGTTGATGTCACCGGGTACCTCTCTCCATACTCGTCCTGAGGTGCGTGCTAGCCGTCTGGTTAAGACAGTGCCTACACCACGCACCAAGCCTCCTGTGCGTCTCCAGAGTCCTGTGCGTCCTGTTACTGCTCCCCGCTCTAGCCCTGAGGTGCGTGTCTCCAGCCTAGTACCACCAGTGCTGGCACCACGCACCAAGCCTTATGTGCGTCTCCAGAGCCCTGTACGCACTGTTCTTTCTCCCCGTACTCGCCATGATGTGCGTGCCCTCAGCTCAGTACCACCAGTGCCTACACCACGCACCAGGCTTCCAGTGCGTTTCCAGAGCCCTGTTCCTCCTCCACGCACTCTCCCTATGGTGCGTGTCTCCAGCCCAGTGCCTCCAGGTACGGCACCACGCACTAAGCCACCTGTGCGTCTCCAGAGCCCTGTACGCACTGTTCCTTCTCCCCGCACTCGTCCTGAGGTGCGTGCCCTCAGCCCGGTACCTCCAGTTCCGGTACCACGCACCAGGCCTATAGTGCGTTTCGAGAGGTCAGTGTGCCCTGTCCCTGCTCCCCGCACTAGCCTTGAAGTGCGTGCCGTCATCCCGGTACCTCCAGTTCCGGCACCACGCACCAGGCCTACTGTGCGCCTCAGCAGGGCAGAGTCGGCCGTCTGTCCAACGCCTTCTGCACTGCCTGTCTGCCCAGCTCCGTCTGAGCCATCTGTCTGCCCAGCGCCGTCTGAGCCATCCGTCTGCCCAGCGCCTTCTGAGCCATCTGTCTGCCCAGCGCCGTCTGAGCCATCCGTCTGCCCAGCGCCGTCTGAGCCATCCGTCTGCCCAGCTCCGTCTGAGCCATCCGTCTGCCCAGCGCCGTCTGAGCCATCCGTCTGCCCAGCGCCGTCTGAGCCATCCGTCTGTCCAGCGCCGTCTGATCTACATTAGAATCCATTCTCTATTGGTTCTGATATGCTGAAAGGCCATTCAAACTGATCTAGATTAGAATCCATTCTCTAGTGGTTATGATATGCTGAAAGGCCATTCAAACTGATCTAGATTAGAATCCATTCTCTAGTGGGTTCTGATATGCTGAAAGACAATTCAAACTGATCTAGATTAGAATCCATTCTCTAGTGGGTTCTGATATGCTGAAAGGCCATTCAAACTGATCTAGATTAGAATCCATTCTCTAGTGGGTTCTGATATGCTGAAAGGCCATTCAAACTGATCTAGATTAGAATCCATTCTCTAGTGGTTATGATATGCTGAAAAGCCATTCAAACTGATCTAGATTAGAATCCATTCTCTAGTGGGTTCTGATATGCTGAAAGACAATTCAAACTGATCTAGATTAGAATCCATTCTCTAGTGGGTTCTGATATGCTGAAAGGCCATTCAAACTGATCTAGATTAGAATCCATTCTCTAGTGGGTTCTGATATGCTGAAAGGCCATTCAAACTGATCTACATTAGAATCCATTCTCTAGTGGTTCTGATATTCCTTCTGTTCTGACTCTCTACCCTCCCTCTCTCTCTATTTCCCTCTGTTCTGACTCTCTACCCTCTCTCTCTCTCTTTCCCTCTGTTCTGACTCTCTACCCTCCTTCTCTCTCTCTTTCCCTCTGTTCTGACTCTCTACCCTCCATCTCTCTCTCTTTCCCTCTGTTCTGACTCTCTACCCTCCATCTCTCTCTCTTTCCCTCTGTTCTGACTCTCTACCCTCCCTCTCTCTCTCTTTCCCTCTGTTCTGACTCTCTACCCTCCCTCTCTCTCTCTCTCTCTTTCCCTCTGTTCTGACTCTCTACCCTCCCCCTCTCTCTCTCCCCCTCAGGGCTCCAGATCCTCTACCAGTTCTGACTCTCTACCCTCCCAGTATAGTATACACAGACTGGGCAACAGGACAATCATCCTAAGCCCAGACTTGAACCCAATCGAACATCTCTGGAGACCTGAAAATAGCTGTGCAGCAACACTCCCAATCCACAGAGAGAGCAGAGAGCAGAGCAGAGAGAGAGCAGAGAGAGAGAGGGAGAGAGAGAGCAGGCTGAGAGAGCAGAGAGAGCAGAGAGAGAGAGCAGAGCGGGAGAGAGAGCAGAGAGCATTAGAGACGAGAGAGCAGAGAGCAATAGAGAGAGAGGGAGAGACCGGAAAGCAGGCTGAGAGAGCAGAGAGATGGTAGAGAGAACAGAGAACAGAAAGAGAGAGATCAGAGAGCAGAGAAATGAGAGAGAGCAGCAGAGAGAGCAGAGAGAGAAGAGAGCGAGAGAGCAGAAAGAGAGAGAGAGCAGAGAAAAGAGCAGCAGAGCAGAGAGAGAGCAGAGAGCAGAGAGAGCAGAGGGAGAGAGCAGAGAGGGAGAGAGAACAGAGAGAGCAGAGAGAGAGAGAGAGAGTGCAGAGAGAGAGCAGAAAGAGAGAGAGAGTGTAGGGAGAGAGCAGAGAGAGAGAGAGAAGAGAGAGGGCAGAGAGCAGAGAGAGCAGAGGGAGCAGAGAGGGAGAGAGAACAGAGAGAGCAGAGAGAGAGGGAGAGAGAGCAGAAAGCAGGCTGAGAGAGCAGAGAGAGAGAGCAGAGTGAGAGAGAGAAGAGAGAGGACAGAGAGCAGAGAGAGAGCAGAGAGTAGAGAGCAGAAAGAGAGCAGAGAGTAGGCTGAGAGTGCAGAGAGAGAGAGAGCAGAGTGAGAGAGAGAGCAGAGAGAGAGAGAGCAGAGTGAGAGAGAGAGCAGAGAGAGAGCGAGCAGAGAGCAGGCTGAGAGAGCAGAGAGAGAGCGGAGAGCAGAAAGAGAAGGCTGAGAAAGCAAAGGGAGAGTGAGAGAGCAGAGGGCAAAGAGAGAGAGAGCAGAGAGAGCAGGGAGGGCAGAGAGAGAGAGAGCAGAGAAAAGAGAGCAGAGAAAAGAGAGAGAGCAGAGAGCAGGCTGAGAGAGCAGAGCGAGAGAGAGAGCAGGAAGATTTGAGAAGAGAGAGAGAGAGAGCAGAGAACAGAGAGAGCAGAGAAAGCAGAGGGAGAGAGCAGAGAACAGAGAGCAGAGAGAGAGAGAAGAGAGAGGGCAGAGTGAGAGAGAAGAGAGGGAGAGAGAGCAGGGGGAGAGAGAGAGCAGAGAGAGAGCAGAGAGAGAGAGCAGAGAGAGAACAGAGAGCAGAGAGTGCTGAGAGCAGAGATAGCAGAGAGAGCAAGAGAGCAGAAAGAGCGAGAGCAGAGAGAGAGCAGGCTGAGAGAGCAGAGAGCGAGAGAGAGCAGGGAGTGAGAGAGCAGAGAGAGAGAGCAGAGAGAGCGAGAGAGAGCAGGCTGAGAAATCAGAGAGAGAGCAGAGAGAGAGAGAAGAGAGAACAGAGAGAGAGCAGAGAGAGAGCAGAGAACAGAGAGAAGAGAGAGAGAGAACAGAGAGGGCAGAGAGAGAGGGCAGAGAGCAGAGCAGAGAGCAGGCTGAGAGAGAAGAGAGGGAGCATCACAACACTCTGTTGTACAATTTGTTTAATTCAATTTCACATATTTAATTGTTTGTATTTCATTTCATATTTGTTTCATGTTTCAACCAGTCACAGGTTAACGTCAACCTGACAGAGGAAACGTAACATCAATAACCAAACTGTTTTCACAATTAACATGCTTTTCTTGTTTCAAGTATGTTTTATTATGAAAAGTACAATATATCCTTGTATACTTGTACAACTATGGAGCGTATGTCCATATATAATTATACAATTTGTTATTCAACATAAAGAAATACAACAAATGATCACATTGGTATTTTAACAGTGTTATTGTCACAATTATAGGAAGACACGCATGTGTGTGTGTCCCGTGTGTCCACTGTGTGTGTGTGTGTGTGTGTTTCTCCAGTGTGTGTGTGTGTGTGTCCTGTGTGTCCACTGTCTGTGTGTGTGTTTCTCCAGTGTGTGTGTGTGTGTCCTGTGTGTCCAGTGTGTGTGTGTCCAGTGTCAGTGTGTGTGTGTGTTTGTCGAATGTGTGTGTGTGTGTGTGTCCAGTGTGTGTTTGTCTAGTGTGTGTGTGTGTGTGTGTGTTTGTCAAGTCTGTGTGTGTGTGTGTACAGTGTGTGTGTGTGTGTCCAGTGTGTGTGTATCTGTCCAGTGTGTGTCTGTGTGTGTGTCCAGTGTGTCTGTGTGTGTATGTGTCCAGTGTGTGTGTGTGTATGTGTGTGTGCCCAGTGTGTGTGTGTATCTGTCCAGTGTGTGTGTGTGTATGTGTCCAGTGTGTCTGTGTGTGTCCAGTGTGTCTGTGTGTGTGTCCAGTGTGTGTGTCCAGTGTGTGTCCAGTGTGTGTCCAGTGTGTGTGTGTGTGTGTCCAGTGTGTGTGTGTTTCAGATTATTATTTACATTACGTTATTGACACTGAGGAGTCAACGTAATGAACCCTAAACCCTGGATAGAGGGGCTCAGTGAATGTGGAGGTGAATGTGATCAGGTGGGTCAGTGTGTCAGAGGAGGCTCTATAGAAGGACAGAGTGCCGGCTGGCCAGTCCAGATACACTCCTACTCTGTGGGAGCTGGAGGAGGGGACGTCTATGGCAGTTTCATTATTATTGTGCCAGGCATAGTAACGGTTGTCAGAGCAGAACAGACTCCAGGACTTGTCATTGTATCCAAGACAACAGTCATCACCCCTTCCTCTCCTGTTGATTCCTTTATATGTCACTCCTATAACAGCCCCTTCCCCACTCCACTTTACCTCCCAGTAACAGCGCCCAGTCAGACCCTCTCTACACAGCACCTGTCTACGGTCCTCAAATCTCTCTGGGTGATCAGGATACGGCTGCTCCTCTCTCCTCCATGTCACCTTTCTGTTCTCCTCAGACAGAGAGAGGCGTCTGTTTACTGTGTTTGGGTCCAGTGTGAGATCACAGACATCTGATGGATGAAACCAGACACAATATTAGAAATCATCATCATTCACATTAGAATGTTAACTCACTTTTCACTAACTCATTTAATGTAGATGTTTCTAGGTATCAAAAGGAGAAGTTAAGGTAACTTGAGACTTGTTGAATGATCATATGTTATACTGTATGGTAATATAAAACACACTTATTCCCATTAATTACACACACAAAGCAACTCTTTGTAAACGTTGGTGTCCCTGATTTCTGCTTCTGTAGAACTACAGCTGATATTTAATATGACCAAGTAAGTAATGATGGTGGTCTTTGACTTTGACGTAACTTGAATTAAGACTTATTCTTAGTCATATTTTTCACAGCAGTCAACACTCACATTTTCTAAGTCCAGGTTTCATTCTGTTCTCTCCACCATGTTCCACACTGTAGCGGTAAGCAGAAGAACAGACAGTCATTGAGGGATACACCTGAACACACACACACACACACACACACACTGGACACACATACAGGACACACATATACTGGACACACACACACACTGGACACACACACACACACACACACTGGACACACACTGGACACACACACACACACACACACTGGACACACACACACACTGGACACACACACACACACACACACAGCGTATAACTTTGTCCAAGTGGTGGTCAGAATGTTTGTCTTAACTAGCCTGATAAGTCAAACATGTCTGATATGAACATTGACATAAACCCTCTACATACTTGAGTTTCTCCAGTCTGCAGTGTGGATCCTCCAGTCCAGCAGAGAGCAGTCTGACTCCTGAGTCTCCTGGGTGATTGTAGCTCAGGTCCAGCTCTCTCAGGTGTGAGGGGTTTGACCTCAGAGCTGAGACCAGAGAATCACAGCCTTCCTCTGTGACTAGACAGCCTGACAGCCTGCAAAGAGTCAAATCATATTAAAATCACACTGCTATTCTTAGGTGGTGAAAATAGTGGCAGTATATTTTTCTCCATATTCATGTCACACCCTGATCTGTTTCACCTGTCTTGTGATTGTCTCCACCCCCTCCAGGTGTCGCTTATTTCCCTGGTGTATATATCCCTGTGTTTCCCTGGTGTATATATCCCTGTGTTTCCCTGGTGTATATATCCCTGTGTTTCCCTGGTGTATATATCCCTGTGTTTCCCTGGTGTATTTATCCCTGTGTTTCCCTGGTGTATATATCCCTGTGTTTCCCTGGTGTATATATCCCTGTGTTTCCCTGGTGTATATATCCCTGTGTTTCCCTGGTGTATATATCCCTGTGTTTCCCTGGTGTATATATCCCTGTGTTTCCCTGGTGTATATATCCCTGTGTTTCCCTGGTGTATATATCCCTGTGTTTCCCTGGTGTATATATCCCTGTGTTTCCCTGGTGTATATATCCCTGTGTTTCCCTGGTGTATAAATCCCTGTGTTTCCCTGGTGTATAAATCCCTGTGTTTCCCTGGTGTATATATCCCTGTGTTTCCCTGGTGTATATATCCCTGTGTTTCCCTGGTGTATATATCCCTGTGTGTCCCTGGTGTATATATCTCTGTGTTTCCCTGGTGTATATATCCCTGTGTTTCCCTGGTGTATATATCCCTGTGTTTCCCTGGTGCATATATCCCTGTGTTTCCCTGCCGTATATATCCCTGTTTTTCCCTGGTGTATATATCCCTGTGTTTCCCTGGTGTATATATCCCTGTGTTTCCCTGGTGTATATATCCCTGGTGTATATATCCCTGTGTTTCCCTGGTGTATATATCCCTGTGTTTCCCTGCTGTATATATCCCTGTGTTTCCCTGCTGTATATATCCCTGTGTTTACCTGGTGTATATATCCCTGTGTTTCCCTGGTGTATATATCCCTGGTGTATATATCCCTGTGTTTCCCTGGTGTATATATCCCTGTGTTTCCCTGGTGTATATATCCCTGTGTTTCCCTGCTGTATATATCCCTGTGTTTCCCTGCTGTATATATCCCTGTGTTTACCTGGTGTATATATCCCTGTATTTCCCTGGTGTATATATCCCTGTGTTTCCCTGGTGTATATATCCCTGTGTTTCCCTGCTGTATATATCCCTGTTTTTCCCTGGTGTATATATCCCTGTGTTTCCCTGGTGTATATATCCCTGTGTTTCCCTGGTGTATATATCCCTGTGTTTCCCTGGTGTATATAACCCTGGTGTATATATCCCTGTGTTTCTCTAGTGTATATATCCCTGTGTTTCCCTGGTGTATATATCCCTGTGTTTCCCTGGTGTATATATCCCTGTGTTTCCCTGGTGTATATATCCCTGTGTTTCTCTGGTGTATATATCCCTGTGTTTCCCTGGTGTATCTATCCCTGTGTTTCCCTGGTGTATATATCCCTGTGTTTCCCTGGTGTATACATCCCTGTGTTTCCCTGGTGTATATATCCCTGTGTTTCCCTGGTGTATATATCCCTGTGTTTCCCTGGTGTATATATCCCTGTGTTTCCCTGGTGTATATATCCATGGTGTATATATCCCTGTGTTTCCCTGGTGTATACATCCCTGTGTTGCCCTGGTGTATATATCCCTGTGTTTCCCTGGTGTATATATCCCTGTGTTTCCCTGGTGTATATATCCCTGTGTTTCCCTGGTGTATATAACCCTGGTGTATATATCCCTGTGTTTCCCTGGTGTATATAACCCTGGTGTATATATCCCTGGTGTATATATCCCTGTGTTTCTCTGGTGTATATATCCCTGTGTTTCCCTGGTGTATATAACCCTGGTGTATATATCCCTGTGTTTCTCTGGTGTATATATCCCTGTGTTTCCCTGGTGTATATAACCCTGGTGTATATATCCCTGGTGTATATATCCCTGTGTTTCCCTGGTGTATATATCCCTGTGTTTCCCTGGTGTATATATCCCTGTGTTTCCCTGGTGTATATATCCCTGTTTTCCCCTGGTGTATATATCCCTGTGTTTCCCTGGTGTATATATCCCTGTGTTTCCCTGGTGTATATATCCCTGTGTTTCCCTGGTGTATATATCCCTGTGTTTCCTGTTTCTCTGTACCAGTTCGTCTTGTATGTTTATCAAGTCAACCAGCGTTTTTCCCTACTCCTGCTTCTATTCTTTTTTGATAGTCCTCCCGGTTTTTGTCCCTTGCCTGTTTTTTGGACTCTGTACCCACCTGCCTGACCATTCTGCCTGTCCTGACCTCTAGCCTGCCTGACCATTCTGCCTGTCCTGACCTCTAGCCTGCCTGACCATTCTGCCTGTCCTGACCTCTAGCCTGCCTGACCATTCTGCCTGTCCTGACCTCTAGTCTGCCTGACCCCTCTAGCCTGCCCTGACCTCTAGCCGGCCCTGACCTCTAGCCTGCCTGACCATTCTGCCTGTCCTGACCTCTAGCCTGCCTGACCATTCTGCCTGTCCTGACCTCTAGCCTCCTGACCATTCTGCCTGTCCTATCCTCTAGCCTGCCTGACCATTCTGTCTGTCCTGACCTCTAGCCTGCCTGACCATTCTGCCTGTCCTGACCTCTAGCCTCCCTGACCATTCTGTCTGCCCTGACCTCTAGCCTGCCCTGGCCTCTAGCCTGCCCTGACCTCTAGCCTGCCCTGACCTCTAGCCTGCCCTGACCATTCATGCTGGTCCTGACCTCTAGCCTGCCACACTGTACCTCCTGGACTCTGATCTGGTTATGACCTTTTGCCTGTCCACGACCATTCTCTTGCCTACCCCTTTTAGTATATTAATAAATATCAAAGACTTTAACCATCTGCCTCCCGTGTCATCTGGGTCTCGCTTTGTACCTTAAACCACACTGCTATTCTTTGAGGGTATCACCTTTTATTTGAGGGTAGTTTAATATTTGTCTGTTTCACCATTTAGAAAAATAAAAGCATTTTATGTATCTCGTCCCCCTATTTGAAGAAGTCAAAAGTATTCTGACCAATTAACTCACAGTGTATTAAAGTAGTCAAAAGTTGAGTATTTGGTCTGATATTCTTTGAACACAATGAATCCAATGACTTCATCAAGCCTGATGATGCCATGATTGAGAAAGATCATGAATGAATCATTAATAACAATGACTGAGAAAGTTAGAGGCAACAACAAAACATGCTAACCTCTCACCATTACCAATAACAGAGGCTACAACAAAACATGCTAACCTCTCACCATTACCAATAACAGAGGCTACAACAAAACATGCTAACCTCTCACCATTACCAATAACAGAGACTACAACAAAACATGCTAACCTCTCACCATTACCGATAACAGAGACTACAACAAAACATGCTAACCTCTCACCATTACCAATAACAGAGACTACAACAAAACATGCTAACCTCTCACCATTACCGATAACAGAGGCTACAACAAAACATGCTAACCTCTCACCATTACCAATAACAGAGACTACAACAAAACATGCTAACCTCTCACCATTACCGATAACAGAGGCTACAACAAAACATGCTAACCTCTCACCATTACCAATAACATAGACTACAACAAAACATGCTAACCTCTCACCATTACCAATAACAGAGACTACAACAAAACATGCTAACCTCTCACTATTACCAATAACAGAGACTACAACAAAACATGCTAACCTCTCACCATTACAAATAACAGAGACTACAACAAAACATGCTAACCTCTCACCATTACCAATAACAGAGGCTACAACAAAACATGCTAACCTCTCACCATTACCAATAACAGAGACTACAACAAAACATGCTAACCTCTCACTATTACCAATAACAGAGACTACAACAAAACATGCTAACCTCTCACCATTACAAATAACAGAGACTACAACAAAACATGCTAACCTCTCACCATTACCAATAACAGAGGCTACAACAAAACATACTAACCTCTCACTATTACCAATAACAGAGACTACAACAAAACATACTAACCGCTCACCAATAACAGAGGCTACAAGAAAACATGCTAACCTCTCACCGGTACCAATAACAGAGGCTACAACAAAACATGCTAACCTCTCACCATGACCAATAACAGAGACTACAATAAAACATGCTAACCTCTCACTATTACCAATAACAGAGGCTACAACAAAACATGCTAACCTCTCACCATTACCAATAACAGAGGCTACAACAAAACATGCTAACCTCTCACCATTACCAATAACAGAGGCTACAACAAAACATGCTAACCTCTCACCATTACCAATAACAGAGACCACAACAAAACATACTAACCTCTCACCATTACCAATAACAGAGGCAACAACAAAACATGCTAACCTCTCACCATTACCAATAACAGAGACTACAACAAAACATACTAACCGCTCACCAATAACAGAGGCTACAAGAAAACATGCTAACCTCTCACCGGTACCAATAACAGAGGCTACAACAAAACATGCTAACCTCTCACCATGACCAATAACAGAGACTACAATAAAACATGCTAACCTCTCACTATTACCAATAACAGAGGCTACAACAAAACATGCTAACCTCTCACCATTACCAATAACAGAGGCTACAACAAAACATGCTAACCTCTCACCATTACCAATAACAGAGGCTACAACAAAACATGCTAACCTCTCACCATTACCAATAACAGAGACCACAACAAAACATACTAACCTCTCACCATTACCAATAACAGAGGCTACAACAAAACATGCTAACCTCTCACCATTACCAATAACAGAGGCTACAACAAAACATACTAACCTCTCACCATTACCAATAACAGAGGCTACAACAAAACATGCTAACCTCTCACCATTACCAATAACAGAGGCTACAACAAAACATGCTAACCTCTCACCATTACCAATAACAGAGGTTACAACAAAACATGCTAACCTCTCACCATTACCAATAACAGAGGCTACAACAAAACATGCTAACCTCTCACCATTAACCTCAAATAAAAGGTGACATTCTGTACTGTCACCTAATACGAAACATTATATCTCAAATCCAACATGCTGGAGCATAGCACCACATTTAAAACTGTAAGCTTCACTGTCCAAACACATATGGTGTGGACTATGTGTGCCTGGGAAACACATGTGGATCTGGTGAACAGTTATCACTTGTTGACCAACTACAGGAATACTGACCTCAGAGTCTCCAGTTGACAGTGGGGATTCCCCAGTCCAGCAGAGAGCAGCTTCACTCCTGAATCCTTCAGGTCATTGTTACTCAGGTGTGAGGGGTTTGACCTCAGAGCTGAGACCAGAGAAGCACAGCCTTCCTCTGTGACTCCACAGCCTGACAGCCTGACAAAGAGATCATCATGACTTCACAAAAACACTGTTAGTATAACACCAGTAGTGTAGAAGGACAATGGCAGATGCATTTAGTTAATTCTCCCAAACAACATAAAGATTCATCTTCCGTCTCCTAGAATTGTATGGTCATAATGTTATACTAATGTGAAAATCAATGCATTTATTTAATATGTTATTCAATATAATGATCAATGAACCCTTTTGTAAGTGTGATTGATATGTGATAATGAACATAGAATATCCAGTTCATTAACTGTAACAACCCCAGCTTCCTGTGGTGAAACGACTGCTGTGCAAGGTATTGGGCAACAGCTTATGTCCTGTGTGTGTGTCCCTCCGCCCGTCTGTCCTGAGCCGCCCGTCTGTCCTGAGCCGCCCGTCAGTCAGGAGCCGCCTGAGCTGCCCGTCAGTCAGGAGCCACCCGTCAGTCAGGAGCCGCCTGAGCCGCCCGTCAGTCAGGAGCCACCCGTCAGTCAGGAGCCGCCCATCAGTCAGGAGCCGCCTGAGCCGCCCGTCAGTCAGGAGCCGCCCGTCAGTCAGGAGCCGCCCGTCAGTCAGGAGCCGCCCGTCAGTCAGGAGCCGCCTGAGCCGCCCGTCAGTCAGGAGCCGCCTGAGCCCCCCGTCAGTCAGGAGCCGCCCGTCAGTCAGGAGCCGCCCGTCAGTCAGGAGCCGCCTGAGCCGCCCGTCAGTCAGGAGCCGCCCGAGCCGCCCGTCAGTCAGGAGCCGCCCGAGCCGCCCGTCAGTCAGGAGCCACCCGTCAGTCAGGAGCCGCCTGAGCCGCCCGTCAGTCAGGAGCCGCCTGAGCCGCCTGCCAGTCCGGATCTGCCAGAGTCTCCCTCCAGTCCGGATCTGCCAGAGTCTCCCTCCAGTCCGGATCTGCCAGAGCCGCCCGTCAGTCCAGAGGCGCCACTCACTCTAGACTCAACCATCCGTCCAGTGGCGTCCTCTAGTCCGGGGTCGGTGGTGAGCTTTCCCGCTCCAGAGACATTACGTAAGTGGGCCGAGTCAGAAGTGGAGCGGGGTCCACGTCCCTCACCAGAACCGCCACCGGAGTTATGCCCACCCAGAGACTCCCATATAGGCTTAGGTGTGCGGCCGGGAGTCCGCACCTTTGGGGGGGGGGGGGGTACTGTCACGCCCTGACCTTAGTATTCTTTGTTTTCTTTTTTATTTTGGTTAGGTCAGGGTGTGACATTGATGATATATGTTTTCTCCCCTGTCTAGGGTTTTTGTATGTCTATGGTTGCCTAGATTGGTTCTCAATTAGAGGCAGCTGTTTATCGTTGTCTCTGATTGGGAATCATATTTAGGCAGCCTTATTCCTTGAGTATTTCGTGGGTGATTATCTATGTCTATATTTAGTTGCTTGTGTCAGCACTATGATTATATAGCTTCACGTTCGTTTTGTTGTTTTTGTATAGTTCATTCCGTGTTCTTTCTTTATTAAAAGATGCATTCAAATCACGCTGCGCTTTAGTCTCATCGCTATAATGAACGTGACAGTGTGTGTGTGTGTGTGTGTGTCCAGTGTGTGTGTGTGTGTGTGTCTGTGTGTCTATTGTTTGTGTCCAGTCTGTGTTTGAGAGGACACACACACACATACACTGGACACACTGGACACACACACACACACTGGACACACACACAGTCAGGATATAACTTTGTCCAACTGTTGGTAAGAATGTTTGTCTTAACTTGCCTGATAAGTCAAACATGTCTGATATGAACATTGACATAAACCCTCTACATACTTGAGTTTCTCCAGTCTGCAGTGTGGATCCTCCAGTCCAGCAGAGAGCAGTCTGACTCCTGAGACTCCTGGGTGATTGTAGCTCAGGTCCAGCTCTCTCAGGTGTGAGGGGTTTGACTCCAGAGCTGAGGCCAGAGAAGCACAGCCTTCCTCTGTGACTAGACAGCCTGACAGCCTGCAAAGAGTCAAATCATATTAAAACCATAATGTTATTCTTTGGTGGTGAAAATAGTGGCAGAATATTTTTTCAACATATTCAGATACATCAGTGTCCTGAAACCTGCCATATCTATTCATAAACGGATGTTTCATTATTAGAAATGACAAATGATCAAAGTATTGCTTGCAGAGAGAAAAATGTATATTACAAATATTTGAGTAGACTGACCAGTCCAGTTTAAAAAGCAGTATCAGTCAAAAGACAGACAGTGAAGTATCAGATTTAGATTGTATTGAGTATACAGTCCACACCATATCTATTTTGACAGTGAAGCTAACATTTTAAATGTGTCTCTATACTCCAACATTTTGGATTTCAGATCAAATGTTTCATATGAGGTGACAGTATATAATGTCACCTTTAAGTTGAGGGTATTTTAATACATATCTGTTTCACCATTTAGAAACGAAAGCATTTTATGTATCTAGTCCCCCCATACTTTGATAATTTGAAGTAGTCGTAAATATTCTGATCAATTTACTTATAGTGTATTAAAGTAGTCGAAAGTGTAGTATTTGGTTCCAAACTCATTGGTTGCATTTGCAGTTTGTTTTGGTTGTGTTTTGGGTTGTGTTTTTCCCAATAGTAACTGAACTGTGGATGATGACTGGAGTAATTTTCTGTCTATGGGAGTAGATAACACATTTCTAAACAATACTAAATTAATCCTGATTAGGCCTTGATTAATACAAATGATAAATAAATAATGAATAATAACACTAAGAGTTGGTTTGAACAGATCTGAATCAGGAAACTAAGAGTTGGTTTAAACAGATCTGAATCAAGAAACTAAGAGTTGGTTTGAACAGATCTGAATCAGGATACTAAGAGTTGGTTTAAACAGATCTGAATCAAGAAACTAAGAGTTGGTTTGAACAGATCTGAATCAGGATACTAAGAGTTGGTTTGAACAGATCTGAATCAGGAAACTAAGAGTTGGTTTAAACAGATCTGAATCAGGAAACTAAGAGTTGGTTTGAACAGATCTGAATCAGGAAACTAAGAGTTGGTTTAAACAGATCTGAATCAGGAAACTAAGAGTTGGTTTATAAATAGATCTGAATCAGGAAACTAAGAGTTGGTTTGAACAGATCTGAATCAGGAAACTAAGAGTTGGTTTAAACAGATCTGAATCAGGAAACTAGGAGTTGGTTTGAACAGATCTGAATCAGGAAACTAAGAGTTGGTTTAAACAGATCTGAATCAGGAAACTAGGAGTTAGTTTAAACAGATCTGAATCTGTTTAAAGATAGAACTGCCAAATGGGGTGGAGTTGCAATCTACTGTAGAGACAGCCTGCAGAGTTCTGTCCTACTATCCAGGTCTGTACCCAAACAATTCGATCTTCTACTTTTAAAAATCCACCTTTCCAGAAACAAGTCTCTCACCGTCGCCGCTTGCTATAGACCACCCTCTGCCCCCAGCTGTGCCCTGGACACCAAATGTGAACTGATTGCCCCCCATCTATCTTCACAGCTCGTGCTGCTAGGTGACCTAAACTGGGACATGCTTAACACCCCGGCCGTCCTACAATATAAGCTTGATGCCCTCAATCTCTCATAAATTGTCAATGATCCCACCAGGTACAACCCTAAATCCGTAAACACGGGCACCCTCAACGATATCATCCTAACCAACTTGCCCTCCAAATACACCTCTGCTGTTTTCAACCAAGATCTCAGCGATCACTGCCTCATTGCCTGCATCCGTAACGGGTCTGCGGTCAAACAACCACCCCTCATCACTATCAAACGCTCCCTAAAAACACTTCAGCGAGCAGGCCTTCCTAATCGACCTGGCCCGGGTATCCTGGAAGGATATTGACCTCATCCCGTCAGTAGAGGACGCCTGGTCATTCTTTAAAAGTGCCTTCCTCACCATTTTAAATAAGCATGCCCCTTTCAAAAAATGTAGAACCAGGAACAGATATAGCCCTTGGTTCTCTCCAGACCTGACTGCCCTTAACCAACACAAAAACATCCTGTGGCATTCTGCATTAGCATCGAATAGCCCCCGTGATATGCAACTTTTCAAGGAAGTCAGGAACAAATATACACAGGCAGTTAGGAAAGCTAAGGCTAGCTTTTTCAAGCAGAAATTTGCATCCTGTAGCACAAACTCAAAAAAGTTCTGGGACACTGTAAAGTCCATGGAGAATAAGAGCACCTCCTCCCAGCTGCCCACTGGACTGAGGCTAGGAAACACTGTCACCACGATAAATTGAGAATTTCAACAATCATTTTTCTACGGCTGGCCATGCTTTCCACCTGGCTAACCCTACCCCGGTCAACAGCCCTGCACTCCCCACAGCAACTCGCCCAAGCCTCCCCTATTTCTCCTTCACCCAAATCCAGATAGCTGATGTTTTTAAAGAACTGCAAAACCTGGACCTCTACAAATCAGCCGGGCTAGACAATCTGGACCCTCTCTTTCTAAAATTATCTGCTGAAATTGTTGCAACCACAATTACTAGCCTGTTCAACCTCTCTTTCGTATCGTCTGAGATTCCCAAAGATTGGAAAGCTGCCGCAGTCATCCCCCTCTTCAAAGGGGGAGACACTCTAGACCCAAACTGCTACAGACCTATTACTATCCTGCCCTGCCTCTCTAAGGTCTTCGAAAGCCAAGTTAATAAACAGATTACCGACCGCTTTGAATCTTACCGTACCTTTTCCACTATGCAATCTGGTTTCAGAGCTGGTCATGGGTGCACCTCAGCCACGCTCAAGGTTCTAAACGATATCATAACCACCATCGATAAGAGACATTACTGTGCAGCCGTATTCATCGACCTGGCCAAGGCTTTCGACTCTGTCAATCACCACATTCTTATTGGCAGACTCAACAGCCTTGGTTTTTCAAATGATTGCCTCGCCTGGTTCACCAACTACTTCTCTGATAGAGTTCAGTGTGTCAAATCGGAAGGCCTGTTGTCCGGACCTCTTGCAGTCTCTATGGGGGTGCCACAGGGTTCAATTCTCGGGCCGACTCTCTTCTCTGTATACATCAATGATGTCGCTCTCGCTGCTGGTGATTCTCTGATCCACCTCTACGCAGACGACACCATTCTGTATACTTCTGGCCAACTGATCACTGCCCGCACCCGCCCGACCGTCCAGCATCACTACTCTGGACGGCTCTGATTTAGAATATGTGGACAACTACAAATACCTAGGTATTTGGTTAGACTGTAAACTCTCCTACCAGACTCACATTAAGCACCTCCAATCCAAAATTAAATCTAGAATCGGCTTCCTATTTCGCAACAAAGCATCCTTCACTCATGCAGCCAAACATACCCTCGTAAAACTGACCATCCTACCGATCCTCGACTTCGGCGATGTCATTTACAAAATAGCCTCCAATACCCTACTCAATAAATTGGATGCAGTTTATCACAGTGCCATCCGTTTTGTCACCAAAGCCCCATATACTACCCACCACTGCGACCTGTACGCTCTCGTTGGCTGGCCATCGCTTCATACTCGTCGCCAAACCATCTGGCTCCAGGTCATCTACAAGCCTCTGCTAGGTAAAGCCCCGCCTTATCTCAGCTCACTGGTCACCATAGCAGCACCCACTCGTAGCACGTGCTCCAGCAGGTATTTTTCATTGGTCACCCCCAAAGCCAATTCCTCATTTGGCCGCCTCTCCTTCCAGTTCTCTGCTGCCAATGACTGGAACAAACTGCAAAAATCTCTGAAGCTGGAGACTCATAACTCCCTCACTAGCTTTAAGCACCAGCTCTCAGAGCAGTTCACAGATCACTGCACCTGTACATAGCTCATCTGTAAACAGCCCATCTATCTACCTCATCCCCATACTGTATTTATTTATCTTGCTCCTTTGCACCCCAGTATCTCTACTTGCACATTCATCTTCTGTACATCTACCATTCCAGTGTTTAAATGCTATAATGTAATTACTTTGCCACCATGGCCTATTTATTGCCTTAACTCCCTTATCTTACCTCATTTGCACTCACTGTATATAGACTTTTTGTTTTCTTTTGTTCTACTGTATTATTGACTGTATGTTTTGTTTATTCCATGTGTAAGTAACTCTGTGTTGTTGTATGTGTCGAATTGCTATGCTTTATCTTGGCCAGGTCGCAGGTTGCAAATAAGAATTTGTTCTCAACTAGCCTACCTGGTTAAATAAAGGTGAAATAAAAATAATATGAGTGAGAAAGTTAGAGGCTACAACAAAACATGCTAACCTCTCACCATTACCAATAACAGAGGCTGCAACAAAACATGCTAACCTCTCACCATTAGCAATAACAGAGGCTACAACAAAACATGCTAACCTCTCACCATTACCAATAACAGAGGCTACAACAAAACATGCTAACCTCTCACCATTACCAATAACAGAGGCTACAACAAAACATGCTAACCTCTCACCATTACCAATAACAGAGGCTACAACAAAACATGCTAACCTCTCACCATTACCAATAACAGAGGCTACAACAAAACATGCTAACCTCTCACCATTACCAATAACAGAGGCTACAACAAAACATGCTAACCTCTCACCATTACCAATAACAGAGGCTACAACAAAACATACTCATCTCTCACCATTACCAATAACAGAGGCCACAACAAAACATGCTAACCTCTCACCATTACCAATAACAGAGGCCACAACAAAACATGCTAACCTCTCACCATTACCAATAACAGAGGCTACAACAAAACATGCTAACCTCTCACCATTACCAATAACAGAGGCTACAACAAAACATACTAATCTCTCACCATTACCAATAACAGAGGCCACAACAAAACATGCTAACCTCTCACCATTACCAATAACAGAGGCTACAATAAAACATACTAATCTCTCACCATTACCAATAACAGAGGCCACAACAAAACATGCTAACCTCTCACCATTACCAATAACAGAGGCTACAACAAAACATGGTAACCTCTCACCATTACCAATAACAGAGGCTACAACTAAACATGCTAACCTCTCACCATTACCTATAACAGAGGCTACAACAAAACATACTAACCTCTCACCATTAATAATAACAGAGGCTACAACAAAACATGCTAACCTCTCACCATTACCAATAACAGAGGCTACAACAAAACATGCTAACCCCTCACCATTACCAATAACAGAGGCTACAACAAAACATGCTAACCTCTCACCATTACCAATAACAGAGGCTACAACAAAACATGCTAACCTCTCACCATTACCAATAACAGAGGCTACAACAAAACATGCTAACCTCTCACCATTACCAATAACAGAGGCTACAACAAAACATGCTAACCTCTCACCATTACCAATAACAGAGGCTACAACAAAACATGCTAACCTCTCACCATTACCAATATATGTGAATATGTCCAAATAATTAAGACTTCTTCAAATGGGAGAACTACAGTGCCTTGCAGAGGTATTCATCCCCCTTGGTGTTTTTCCTATTTTGTTTCATTACAACATGTCATTTAAATAGATTTTTATTTGGATTTCATGGAATGGACAAACACAAAATAGTCCAAATTGGTCAAGAGAAATTTAAAAAAATAACTTCTTTAAAAAAATTTAAACATAAAAGTGGTGCGTGCATATATATTCACCCCCTTTGCTATGAAGCCCTAAATAAGATCTGGTGCAACCAATTACCTTCAGAAGTCACATAATTGGTTAAATAAAGTCCACCTGTGTGCAATCTAAGTGTGACATGATCTGTCACATGATCTCAGTGTATATACACCTGTTCTGCAAGGCCCCAGAGTCTACAACTCCACTAAGCAAGGGACACCACCAAGCAAGCGGCACCATGAAGACCAAGGAGCTCTCCAAACAGGTCAGGGACAAAGTTGAGGAGAAGTACAGATCAGGGTTGGGTTATAAAAAAATATCGGAAACTTTTAAAATCCCACGGAGCACCATTAAATCCCTTATTAAAAAATGGAAAGAATATGGCACCACAACAAACCTGCCAAGAGAGGGAAAACTCACGAACCAGGCAAGGAGGGCATTAATCAGAGGCAACAAAGAGACCTAAGATAACCCTGAAGGAGCTGCAAAACTCTACCGCGGAGATTGGAGTATCTGTCCATAGGACCACTTTAAGCCGTACACTACACAGAGCTGGGCTTTACGAAAGTGTGGCCAGAAAAAAATACATTGCTTTAAAAAAATAAATAAGCAAACACGTTTGGCGTTCGCTAAAAGGCATGTGGGAGACTCCCCAAACAGATGGAAGAAGGTACTCTGGTCAGATGAGACTAAAATTGAGCTTTATGGCCATCAAGGAAAACGCTACGTCTGGCGCAAACCCAACACCTCTCATCACCCCGAGAACACCATCCCCACAGCGAAGCATGGTGGTGGCAGCATCATGTGGGGATGTTTTTCATCGGCAGGGACTGGGAAACTGGTTAGAATTGAAGGAATGATGGATGGCGCTAAATACAGGGACATTCTTGAGGGAAACCTGTTTCAGTCTTCCAGAGATTTTGAGACTGCGAAAGCAACACCCGAGTGGTTTAAGGGGGAAAATGTAAATGTCTTGGAATGGTCAAGTCAAAGCATAGACCTCAATCCAATTGAGAATCTGTTGAATGACTTTCAGATTGCGGTACACCAGCGGAGCCCATCCAACTTGAAGGAGCTGGAGCAGTTTTGCCTTGAAAAATGGTCAAACATCCCAGTGGCTAAATGTGCCAAGCTTATAGAGACAAACCCCAAAAGACCTACAGCTGTAATTGCTGCAAAAGGCGTCTCTACAAAGTATTGACTTTGGGGGGGTGAATAGTTATGCACACTCAAGTTCTTTTCTTTTTTATTTATTGGTTGTTTAACAATAAAAAATATTTTGCATCTTCAAAGTGGTAGGCATGTTGTGTAAATCAAATGATACAAACCCCCGAAACATCTATTTTAATTACAGGTTTTTAGGCAACAAAATAGGAAAAATGCCAAGGGGGGTGAAAACTTTTACAAGCCACTGTACATACATAAATATGTATGTGAACGGTGACATTCTGTACTGTCATCTAATACGAAACATTATATCTCAAATCCAACATGCTGGGGCATAGCACCAAATTTAAAACTGTAAGCTTTACTGTCCAAACACATATGGTGTGGACTATGTGTGTCTGGTAAACACATGTGGATCTGGTGAACAGTTATCACTTGTTGACCAACTACAGGAATACTGACCTCAGAGTCTCCAGTTTACAGTGGGGATTCCCCAGTCCAGCAGAGAGCAGCTTCACTCCTGAATCCTTCAGGTCATTGTTACTCAGATCCAGCTCTCTCAGGTGTGAGGGGTTTGACTCCAGAGCTGAGACCAGAGAAGCACAGCCTTCCTCTGTGACTCCACAGCCTGACAGCCTGACAAAGAGATCATCATGACTTCACAAACACACTGTTAATTTAACACCAAGAGTGTAGAAGGCACATGGCAGATGCATTTGGTTTATTCTCTCAAACAACATATAGATTCATCTTCCGTCTCCTAGAAGTGTATGGTCATAATGTTATACTAATGTGAAAATCAATGCATTTATTCAATATGTTATTCAATATAATATTATATACATATTATAATACATCATTGTATCTAAACTGAATATTTCTTCCTGATGATTAGTTCTTATATGTCATTTTATTTACTCACAGAGCAACTCTGGAGGCTTTGACCACTGGCAGCAGCCTCAGAAGACCTTCCTCTGATCTGGAGTATTTCTTCAGGTCAAACACATCCAGCTCCTTTTCTGAAGTCAGCAACACAAAGACCAGAGCTGACCACTGTGCAGATGACAGGTTGGGTTTTGAGAGACTTCCTGATCTCAGGTAGCTTTGGATCTCCTCCACTAGAGAATGGTCATTCAGTTCATTCAGACAGTGGAACAGATTGATGCTCCTCTCTGGAGAGGGATTCTCCCTGATCTTCTCCTTGATGTACTTGACTGTTTCTTCATGGCTCTGTGGGCTGCTTTTTGTCTTTGTCAGTAGACCTCGTAAGTGCTTCTGATTGGACTCCAGTGAGAGGCCCAGAAGGAAGCGGAGGAAAAGGTCCAGGTTTCCCGTCTCACTTTGTAAGGCTTTATCCACAGCACTCTTGTAGAAAGTAACGTCAGGATTGTCTCTGAACAGCAAAGAAAATATACTAGATTTTGTTTGCAGTTTGTCCATTAGATTCTGATTGTTGTTGTTGAATGAGAGGAACACATATACAGCAGCCAGAAACTCCTGAATGCTCAGATGAACAAAGCAGTACACCTTGTTCTGGTACAGCCCACATTCCTCTTTAAAGAGCTGTGTGCACAATCCTGAGTACACTGAAGCTTCACTGACATCAATGCCAGCCTCTTTCAGGTCTTCTTCATAGAAAATCAGATTGCCATTCACAAGCTGTTGAAAAGCCAATTTTCCCAGTGACAGAATGTTCTCTTTATTCCAGTGTGGACCTGTCTCTTCTTTCCCAAGATACTTTTCATTCTTCTGTTTGGTATGAAACACCACAAGGCGTGTGTACATCTCAGTCAGAGTCTTGGGCATCTCTTCTCTCTTATGTTTCAGCATGTGTTCAAGGACTATTGCAGAAATCCAACAGAAGACTGGAATGTGGCACATGATGTGGAGGCTCCTTGATGTCTTTATGTGTGAGATGATTCTGCTGGCCAGGTCCTCGTCACTGAATCTCTTCCTGAAGTACTCCTCCTTCTGTGGGTCATTGAAACCTCGTACCTCTGTCACCTGGTCAACACACCCTGAAGGGATCTTATTGGCTGCTGCAGGTCGGGTAGTTATCCAGAGGAGAGCAGAGGGAAGTAGATTTCCCTTGATGAGATTTGTCAGCAGAACATCCACTGAGGTTGACTCTGTGACGTCCCAACAGATCTTGTTCTTCTGGAAGTCTAGGGGCAGTCGGCACTCATCCAGACCATCAAAGATGAACAGAACTTTGTACTTGTCGTAGTTGGAGATTCCTGATTGTTTGGTTTCCATTGAGAAGTGATTGAGAAGTTCAATGAAAGTATGTTTGTCCTCTTTCATCAAATTCAGCTCCCGGAAAGGGAATGAAAATACAAATTGGACATCCTGATTTGCTTTTCCTTCAGCCCAGTCCAGAATGAACTTCTGCACAGAGACTGTTTTTCCAATGCCAGCGACTCCCTTTGTCAGCACAGTTCTGATACGTTTGTCTTGTCCAGTTAAGGGTTTGAAGATGTCGTTACATTTGACTGCAGTCTCTGGTCTTGCTTGTTTCCTGGTTGTTGTCTCAATCAGTCTCAGCTCATGTTCATTATTGACCTCTCCTGTTCCACCCTCTGTGATGTAGAGCTCTGTGTAGATCTTATTGAGAAGTGTTGGGTTTCCTTGTTTAGCGATCCCCTCAAATACACATTGAAACTTCTTCTTTAGATTAGATTTGAGGTCACGTTGGCAAATCACAGCAAGCTCATCTGAATCTAGAAATAACACAGAGGATATTAATATTATGTCTGTTTTAATGCCTACAGTATTGTAGGACTGTTATAAAGTTTTACATTATAATAATTTATCCTCTTAACTGACTGTATAAATGTGTAAATATTTTCATAATGCATTACAGACTGGTGTGACTGATTATATTATTATTATGGTATTATTGATGGTATTATTAATGTTGTCTCTCTCTCTGTAAATTAATCAACACAACACATCCCTGCTGCTACTTGATGAGGTCACTAGGTGTTGTGTTAAGGCTGCTACAATATCATTGAGTTACACAGCTACTTCAGCTGTACTTTAGCTACAGCTTTTAAATGTTATAAAACAGCATTCAACATGAGGCAGACAGATCTTACATTTCTCCAGTGTGTCAGCAAGCTCCTTCTGGTTCATTTTCCTCAGGACGTGCAGTGTGATCTTCAGAACCCCCTCTCTGGCACTGCTCTCCTGCTTCTCATCTTCAGCATCCACCACTTCCTTATCCTGCTTCTGACTCTCAAAGCCTTCTGGGAGTTCTGGACTAAGAATCCTCTTGAACATCTTCAGCTCGTTCTTCACAAATGTCATAATATTCTCTTCAAGCAACTGAAATAAATCAAGTAAATAAGTTAAGCAAGAGACAAAATGCTTTCTCATTATCACATTAATGAATGATTGACAGATCAACTTTACTTGAGGTAAACAAAAACAAATGTACATAACAGGACCACATACACTGAATATGGAGGCCAGGTCTGTTTGATGACTCTGGGAAGACTGACCACTGAGAATCTCTGACTCTGATCTCTCCTGTTGGTTTCTGTGGACAAAACATGAGATTACATCTCCACATCCAGGGAGTGCACACACACACACACACACACACACACACACACACACACACACACACACACACACACACACACACACACACACACACACACACACACACACACACACACACATACACACAGGGAGGGAATGTTGTGTTTGTTTAATATTGTTTTAGGACTATGAAAATGGACAAAAGGATTAGCCTGTGGATTATGAAAACAACAAAAAGAAATGGGAAAATTGGAAAGGAGAAATGACTAGAGACAATGTTGTTTAACTTCACATTTGGAAATTTGGATGAAAAGCGTGCCTAAATTAAGGATATGCATATATAATTAGTAGATTTGGATAGAAAACACTCTAAAGTTTCCAAAACTGTTAAAATAATGTCTGTGAGTGTAACAGAACTGATATGGCAGGCGAAAACCTGAGGAAAATCCATCCAGGAAGTACTATTATTTTGAAAGGCTGTTTTTCCATTGAAAGCCTATCCACCATACAGAGACCCAGTACACTATCTCTATGGCTTCTACATTTGGCCAGTCTTTAGGCATCGTTTCAGGCTTTTACTCTGAAAAATGAGGGAGATACAGAACTTTCAATGAGTGGACAGTGGACATTTCCAGACATAAGCCCAGCTTGTGATCGGAAGCGCGCCTTTCTTGTTTCTCCTTTTCTATTGACAAAGTTTTTGTCCGGTTGAAATATTATTGATTATTTATGACAAAAACAACCTGAGGATTGATTTTAAACATCGTTTGACATGTTTCTACGAACTTTTATTGTACTTTTTTGACTTTCGTAATGTTGAGAGCGCGTATTGTGCTTTTAGATTACTGAACTAAACGCACCAACAAAACGGATGTTTTTGGACATAAAGAGGGACATTATCGAACAAAACAAACATTTATTGTCTAACATGGAGACCTTGGAGTGCCACCAGATTAAGATCATCAAAGGTAAGTGATTAATTTTAATGCTATTTTCGACTTTTGTGACACCTCTCCTTGGTTGGAAAATGGCTGTATGGTTTTCTGTGGCTAGGCACTAACCTAACATATTCGCGTGGTGTGCTTTCTCTGTAAAGCCTTTTTGAAATCTCACACAGCGGCAGGATTAACAAGACGTTTATCTTTAATCCTATGTATAAAACTTGTATTTTTCATCAATGTTTATGATGAGTATTTTTATAATTTGACGTGGCTCTCTGAAATTTCACTGGATGTTTGTTTGAGACAATGATTACTGTACATAACGCGCCAATTTCAACTGAGGTTTTTGGACATAAAGATGAACTTTATCGAACAAAACACACATTTATTGTGTAACATGAAGTCCTGTGAAAGCCATCTGATTAAGATCATCAAAGGTTAGTGATTAATTGAATCGCTATTTCTGACTTTTGTGAGCCCTCTCCTTGGCTTGAAAATGGCAGTATGGTTTTCTGTGACTAGGCGCTGACCTAACATAATCGCGTGGTGTGCTTTCGCCGTAAAGCCTTTTTGAAATGAAACACTGTGGTTGGATTTACAAGACGTTTATCTTTAAAATGGTGTATAATACTTGTATGTTTGAGGAATTTTAATTGTGGGATTTCTGTTGTTTTGAATTTGGCACCCTGCAATTTCACTGGCTGTTGTCGAGGTGGGACGCTACCATCCCACTTATACCAGAGAGGCTAACTCACTGACCATGACCCATGAGTTCTTCTTACCTTTGTTCAGTAGAAAAGTCTCCCTCTCTAAACACTGTAGGAAGTTTCATAGACTGGTCACTCTTCATGGACACACAGCTGGGTACAGGGGAGGCTGGTCTCTCCTGTTCGATTGGGCTTCAACACAGCAGAGACAAACATTACATCTCTCATCTACTCTGAGCTCAGATGGGGAAACATAAGAAGAGTTTCATTACAAAACTCTGCATATTCATTTTCAGAAATGTTGTAAATTAGCTTTTATTGTTTAACCTTTTCTCAATAGGGGGTGCTGTTTTCACTTTGTAAAAAATTCGTTCCCAAATTAAACTGCCTCGTACTCAATTCTTGCTCGTACAATATGCATATTATTATTACTATTGGATAGAAAACACTCTCTAGTTTATAAAACCGTTTGAATTATATCTGTGAGTAAAACAGAACTCAAGTTGGAGCAATCTTCCTGTCAGCAAGTGAGAAATCTGAAATCAGGCAATCTGTTCCAGGGTCGGTTTATTAATTTGCATGTATTCTATTGGTCGACATGCACTGCATACGCCTTCCCCTGGATGTCAGCAAGCAATGAGAATTGGAATGGAGTTGCTAGGCAGATCTGAGGCCATATAAATGGGCTTGGAACCGGGGGTGCAGTCTTTTCAACATTCGCCATGACGCAAGACAGACCTCAGGATTGCGTTCTGGAAAGCTCCCGTTATAGGCCTTAGATATATCCGGCTCTGATTTTATTCGATATAGGTGTTAAAGACATCATAATGTTGTTATTTTAAACCGAGTTATATCAGTTTATATCAGTATATTGCGATTTTCGGATATTTCTTAGTGCTGCGTTATAGTGAGTTGGACACGTCTTCGCCACATGCTTATGTTTACTGCTAATTCCAAAGTTGAAGGCGACAATCTACAACCGAGCAACGATTCCTCTGGACAAAGGACAACTTGCCCAAGATTCTGATGGGAGCTCATCAAAAAGTAAGAAGTATTTATGATGTTAATTCGTTGTTCTGTTGAAAAATGTAAATCTACTATTCCGCCATTAATTTCGGTGCGGTCTCGCTTTAACGCACGCTGTATGTCGTAGTAACGTTAATATTAAAAATCTAACACAGCGGTTGCATTAAGAACTAATGTATCTTTCATTTGCTGTCCAACCTGTATTTTTTAGTCAAGTTTATGATTAGTTACTGATTAGATTAGGTGCCTCTCCCAAGATTTCTCCCGACATTTTGTTTGCATTTTGGCTACTATTCATATTGTATAACCACGATTTGTGCCGCTAAATATGCTAAATATGTTTTTGTTTAAAATCTAATCGATGGTTTCATTTCAGAGAGACAAATAATCATGTTTTTTTACTAAATGCCTTATATCTGTCTCACTCTCAGAGAAATCAGTAGTACTGCTAGGTTTTATACAGTAATAATATCTATCAAGGAGTGAGTGAGTACGGACAGACAGACAGACAGACAGTGTCGTGGCTGAATCAAAATTAGTTAGGTAACATAGATAAATAAGATGTTTTATTTTATTCTTGACAGTTAGAATGTCTCTTTTTGGACTATACTGTTGGCAGTTGCATTGGCCTTTCTCTCTAGGGAAAAGTCACTTGGGGCCCAGAGAGGGGAGGAGAATGGCAGTGTCTGGAACCATTGTATTACCCCTCTGATGTGTTGAACTTATCTTTCATGGTATATGACCTAGAGAATCACTCCCCTTTCTGAGCTTGTCCAGGAGGGGGTGTATTTGAGATGGGCGTATCTACAATTGACAATTGATATGTGCCATTGGATGAGGTAATGTTTTGGTATCAAGCACGAGATTGAAACCTCATTTTAGGAGACCAAACTGAACGATAATTTATAGCTAATGCTATCTAGCTATGGGATACTCCTCTTTCAAGTAAAAGGTTATTTGTAATGTTCCTAAGATCTGTTATTCGTCATGTAAGTTGAGAGGGATGTATCGTTTCTATAAAATAAACTAAGAATTGTTTTGTAAGCACTCTCAGATAATTCATTTATAGACACTGAATTGATCTGAGTGCCAAAAGGGGCTTTGGTGAAGCTCATATATAATTAAAGATGGACTTTATAATATAACTCTGACTTGTGTGGTTTGCTCTCATCACTTAGTAATACAGGAAACTACCACGACAACAGACAGACAGACAGACAGACAGACAGACAGACAGACAGACAGACAGACAGACAGACAGACAGACAGACAGACAGACAGACAGACAGACAGACAGACAGACAGACAGACAGACAGAAAGCGGGGCAGACAGTCAGAGACAGACAGAGACAGAGACAGAGAGAGACAGAGACAGACATAGAGACATAGAGACATAGAGACATAGAGACATAGAGACAGACAGACAGACAGACAGACAGACAGACAGACAGACAGACACACTGAGACAGACAGACACACTGAGACAGACAGACAGACAGACAGACAGACAGACAGACAGACAGACAGACAGACAGACAGACAGACAGACAGAAAGCGGGGCAGACAGTCAGAGACAGACAGAGACAGAGACAGAGACAGACATAGAGACATAGAGACATAGAGACAGACAGACAGACAGACAGACAGACAGACAGACAGACAGACAGACAGACAGACAGACAGACAGACAGACAGACAGACAGACAGACAGACAGACAGACAGACAGACACACTGAGACAGACAGACAGACAGACACACCTTGAGGGAATATTGTGTTTGTTTAATATTGTTTTATGACTATGACATTTGAAAAAAGGATTAGCCTATGGATTATGAAAACAACAAAAGAAATGGGAAAATGGGAGAGGAGAAATGACTAGAGACAGTGTTGTTTAACTCACTGACCATGACCCATGAGTTCCTCTTACCTTTGTTCAGTAGAAAAGTCTCCCTCTCTAAAGAATAGAGGAAGATTCATAGACAGGTCACTCTTCATGGACACACAGCTGGGTACAGGGGAGGCTGGTCTCTCCTGCTTGATTGGACTTCAACACAACAGAGACAAACATTACATCTCT
This sequence comes from Salvelinus namaycush, assembly GCF_016432855.1. Lineage (NCBI taxonomy): Eukaryota > Metazoa > Chordata > Actinopteri > Salmoniformes > Salmonidae > Salvelinus > Salvelinus namaycush. The sequence continues at coordinate 22,616 of NW_024057809.1, read as the reverse complement.
CATCTACTCTGAGCTCAGATGGGAAACATAAGAACAGTTTCATTCCAAAACGCTATATATCTATTTTCATAAAGGTTCGTAAATTAGCTTTAATTTCTTAAATAAATGTTGAATATATATATATATTTTTCACTATCTAATCATGACATGGGGTTGTTCAATGACAGACATGTATTTGTTTATAGTCTATCATTTGATGGTTTCATTTCAGAGAGACAAAGGCTTTGTTTTTTCAAAATGCTATATATCTGCCTCACTCTCAGAGAAATCAGTAGTACTGCTAGGTTTTACACAGTAATAATATATATCTGCCTCACTCTCAGAGAAATCAGTAGTACTGCTAGGTTTTACACAGTAATAATATATATCTGCCTCACTCTCAGTGAAATCAGTAGTACTGCTAGGTTTAACACAGTAATAATATATATCTGCCTCAGTCTCAGAGAAATCAGCAGTACTGCTAGGTTTTACACAGTAATAATATATATCTGCATTACTCTCAGAGAAATGAGTAGTACTGCTTGGCTCGATTACATCTCCTCATCCAGGGAGTGAACACACACACACACACACACACACACACACACACACACACACACACACACACACACACACACACACACACACACACACACACACACACACACACAGGAAGGGAATATTGTGTTTGTTTAATATTGTTTTAGGACTATGAAAATGGACAAAAGGATTAGCCTATGGATTATGAAAACAACCAAAGAATTGTGAAAATGGGAGAGGAGAAATGACTAGAGACAGTGTTGTTTAACTCACTGACCATGACCCATGAGTTCTTCTTACCTTTGTTCAGTAGAAAAGTCTCCCTCTCTAAACACTATAGGTTGTTCCATAGACTTGTCACTCTTCATGGACACACAGCTGGGTACAGGGGAGGCTGGTCTCTCCTGCTTGATTGGGCTTCAACATAAGAGACAAACATTACATCTCTCATCTACTCTGAGCTCAGATGGGGAAACATAAGAAGAGTTTCATTCCGAAATTCTATATATCCATTTTCAGAAATGTTCATGAATTAGCTTTTATTGTTTCGTGAAATTATGAAAGAGATTGGTGTGTTTTTTCACTATCTAATCATGGAATGGGGTTGTTCAATGACAGATAAGCATTTGTTTAAAATATATCACTTGATGGTTTCATTTCACAGAGAGACAAATAATAATGTTTTATTGCAAAATACTATATTTCTGCCTCACTCTCAAATGTGACCGACCGGCTCGATTCAGTCTTATGTAGCAACATTTGAAATTGTGTTTTTTACTTTTGATAAAAGTAGAGACTGGGGCTAGATTTAAAAAATATATATAATTAACTAAATTTTTTGAGTTTTTGGTTTAAGTCAGTTTAATTGTTATGCTCTAAATGGTTATTTATGGTTGTAAGTGGTAAAATTAACTAGAACATGTTATATTTTGCAATTCTGAGCAGTTACTACTTTAGTAAGGAATTACAAATTATTCAGTAGTACTGCAGTTGCTACATAATTCCAATAGATGGCAGCATAAGACCACAAATGACATTTCAGAAGATTAGATTAGTTTTCTTCCTGGAAACACCATCACCCCTTACTTTAGTAGAGAGAAACGCATTTTCCCATAACATTCAATGTCAAATTCATCAACCTGCATCGACCCACTGCACACGTAGCCAACTCAGCCCCGCAAACAATCTTGTGCCGTCACTCTGCCTTCTCTCACAAACAAGGGGCATGTTGACTTCTCTCACAAACAAGGGGCATGTTGACGTAAATTTGCTGACTGTTAGGGTTGCATAATGTAATTTATAGGCGGTTTGAAAGACGCAATATTGTATTTTCTATTCTGAGTCTGTTTATTCCCAATATGAGGAATTAAGAGGTTGAGGTTCTGACCAGTGATTATTTACCCGGGGTTCAATACCTGCTATTGTCACTATTGTTTTGCTCTCCCAAAAGGAACACAGCCCTATTATGAGATATATAGCTAACTAAAGTAATGAGTGACCATTTTAGAAAATCAAGGGACATAAAGTCTTTGGTTGCATGCTATTTTATGTCAATCAAAAAAAAACGAGATACAGTGGGGAGAACAAGTATTTAATACACTGCCAGTTTTGCAGGTTTTCCTACTTACAAAGCATGTAGAGGTCTGTAATTTTTTATCATAGGTACACTTCAACTGTGAGAGACGGAATCTAAAACGAAAATCCAGAAAATCACATTGTATGATTTTTAAGTAATTAATTTGCATTTTATTGCATGACATAAGTATTCGGCTGACAACATAAGTCATCGGCTGACAACATGGTAACGACTGGACCGGAAACGACTACGAGTAATGAGAGCACAGCACAAGAGAACACCACAGCAACTGTCACAAGTTCCGCTGCAACAGCGGGCCACAAACAGATGCAGGTATGTGTCTGTGGTTGGAGGAAAGTTACATCACACCATGGGTTGAGGATCCACCAGGGGAAGAAGGGGTGTTTGGGTAAAGAGAGACAGAGGCCTCTGCGAAAGCGATCAAATCAGTCGAATGAAGCACAGCAACTGGACGCAAACCATAGTTTGCAGTGCATCAGTACCACTGTCATGGAGGACGTAAACTCAAGCACCGAAGTAACAACTGAGGTGGAACCAACAACAGGAGTGGAACTCACCCAGCCTCCCAGACCTGCAGTCGAGAGGAGACTACCAGGGCACAGACCGTATGTGAAGTGGCCTGGCGCCATTGACAAGAAGTTGTGGGAAGCAGTGAATACTGACCTTACCTTGACCCTCGAGAAACTTCGAGGCACAGTGGAGAAGAAGTTGGAGAGGATGGGGGACATCATCTATGAGTACGGGGCAGAAAGCTTTGGAGTGCAAGAGGCAAAAGGCGGGAGGAAGGTTCCAACCCCACCAGTTTCCAGGAGGCAACAAGAAATCAAGCGCCTCGTTCAAGAAAGGAGACAGCTTAAGAAACAGTGGAAGAAGGCCTCGGAAGTGGAAAAGGAGGGCATAGAGGCACTTCAGGCTGACATTAAAACCCGGTTGGCATCCCTCCGTAGAGCAGAGAACCTACGGAAACGCAGAAGGAAGAAAGAACAAACTAGAACTCGATTCTATAAAGATCCCTTCAAGTTCCTTAAAAGTCTCTTCACGAAGGAAAAAAGTGGTGCTCTAAAAACAACAAAGAAAGACCTAGAGGAGCACCTGATAACAACAAACTTTGACTCAAAGCGACATGAACATCTGGCCATCCCGTCAGATATTCCACCCATTGAACCCCCGGAACATCATATTGAGACCAGCCCTCCGACATGGAAAGAGGTGGAAAACACAGTTCGACGGGCAAGAACAGCATCAGCCCCGGGGCCAAATGGAGTCCCGTACAAAGTGTATAAGAACGCACCAGACGTCCTGAGGTTCCTCTGGAGGCTTATGAGAACAGCTTGGCAAAAGAAGATAATACCCAAAGCGTGGCGTAGGGCAGGCGGGGTCCTGATCCCTAAGGAGAGAAGGATGCAGTGAACATCAGCCAATTCCGGCCAATCTCCTTACTGAATGTCGAGGGTAAAATCTTCTTTAGGGTCATTGCCCAGAGGATGGCCGAGTACCTGCAAAGGAATGCGTACGTCGATACATCTGTACAGAAGGCAGGAATATCAGGGTTCTCTGGCTGCTTAGAACATTCCAGCATGATCTGGCACCAGATCCAAATGGCCAAGGTGGAGAAAAGGGACGTCCATGTAGTCTTCCTCGACCTCGCCAATGCATTTGGCTCTGTGCCCCATGAACTCCTGTGGTCTGCCTTCAGATTTTTCCACATACCGGACACCATCACAACCCTGGTGAAGTCGTACTTCCAGGATCTGCAGTTCTGCTTCACCACCTCAGAGTTCACCACCTCATGGCAGTGCCTGAATGTAGGTATAATGGCGGGATGTACCATTTCTCCGTTGGCATTCATAATGGCAATGGAGGTTATCATCAGATCCTCAAAATGGGTTGCTGGTGGACAGCGAGTCAACTCTGGTTTCCGCCTCCCTCCACTCAGAGCCTACATGGACGACATTACAACATTGACCACCACTGTCCCATGCACCAGGAGACTGCTCAGAAAACTCGAGGAGAACATCAGCTGGGCCCGTATGAAGATTAAACCATCCAAGTCACGCAGCATCTCGATTGTGAAGGGAGTACTCTCTGACCTGAAATTCTTCATCGGAGATGACCAAATCCCAACAGTGTCTGAGCAGCCGGTAAAAAGCCTTGGAAGGTGGTATGATGCAAGCCTGAAGGACAAAGACCAGGTGCAACAGCTGCGCAAAGACATCAGTAGTAGCCTACAGTCCATTGACAACACCCAGCTACCTGGAAAGTTAAAGGCCTGGTGTCTGCAGTTTGGTCTCCTACCCCGGGTGTTGTGGCCCCTAGCAGTGTATGAGGTTCCAATCTCAACAGTGGAGAAGATGGAAAGAGGAGTCACAGGCTACTTAAAGAAGTGGCTCGGAGTTCCACGATGCCTTACCACCATAGGCCTCTATGGAGATGGTGTCCTCAAGCTGCCCCTCACCAGTCTAACAGAGGAATTCAAGTGTGCAAAAACCAGGCTCCAGATGACACTGAATGAATCTCGAGACCCAGTGGTGAGCAACAACGTGCCGACCTTGGCAACTGGGCGCAAATGGAGGCCAGGAAAAGCAGTCCAGGAGGCAACAGAAGCCCTCAGACATGCTGACATTGTGGGTCATGTTCAGCAAGGGAGAGGAGGCCTTGGGCTAACTAGCCGTGCTGCTTGGAGTAAGGCCACTGCACCAGAGCGGCGGAAGATGGTAGTGCAGGAAGTACGCCATCAGGAGGAGGCTGCAAGGTGGGCCAAGGCAGTCTCTCTTGCCAAACAGGGACAGTGGACTCGATGGGACAGTGTGGAGAAGAGGAAGATCAGCTGGAAGGATCTGTGGGCCATGGAAGCGAGGCGGTTGAGCTTTTCCATCAGAGCAACATATGACGTCCTTCCAACACCAGTTAATCTTCACCAATGGTATGGTGAAGATCCGGACTGTGCCCTCTGTTCCATGCCAGCCAACCTCAGGCACATTCTCACAGGGTGTAAAACAAGCCTCACCCAAGGACGCTACACTTGGCGTCACAACCAAGTCCTTAAAAACCTTGCGTCCGCCCTGGAGGACAAGCGAGCTGCCACCAACTCCCTACAACCCCCAGCAGCATCACACCCCTTACGGACGACCTTTGTCCGCGAAGGGGCTAAACCACCGAAGAGCGTCTCTACACCATTAGAGCGAGACCAGCTGCGCTTGGCCCGCGACTGGAAAATGCTAGCTGACATTGGCGGGCAACTTGTGTTTCCTCCGGAGATCGCAACCACCACCCTAAGACCTGACATGGTGCTCTGGTCCCGTTCGCTCAAGAAGGTCTTCATCATTGAGCTCACAGTACCCTGGGAGGACTCAGTAGATGAGGCTTATGAGCGAAAACATCTGCGCTATGCCGATCTAGCTGCCGAAGCACGGCATCATGGCTGGAACACAGAAGTCCGACCAGTGGAGGTGGGCTGCAGAGGTTTTGTGGCAACATCAACAACCAGACTGCTTAGAGACCTGGGAATTAAGGGCCAGAGCCAGCGTTCGGCAATCAAAGCTGTATCAGAGGCGGCAGAAGGCAGCAGTCAATGGCTCTGGATGAAGAGGAAAGACCCCAGCTGGGCCCCGAAGTGAGAGGGCCAGGAGGTATGCGGTCAACAATGCTTGACTCAGGGAGGAGGACGCCCCTGCCATGCATAGTCCCATGGGATGTTGGCTATCAACAACAAGGCAACTCCTATGGCTAATTGGGAATGGGACGCAAGCGTAGGATTGATCACCCTGTCGCTGGCCGCCTTTGGGGAGGGTGTATAGTGTGAAAGGCCGAAACACCCTAGGAACCAAAGGTACACTACTGACGATGCGCTCCCCAAATTTCACCAGGCTCACGGTTCATGAACTCTTGGAAGTGCTTGCACAAAGGATAGTAACATCTCATCCTGTGTTCTTGGAATCATTTGATACATCAGAAAAGCAGAACTTAATATTTGGTACAGAAACCTTTGTTTGCAATTACAGAGATCATACGTTTCCTGTAGTTCTTGACCAGGTTTGCACACACTGCAGCAGGGATTTTGGCACACTCCTCCATACAGACCTTCTCCAGATCCTTCAGGTTTCGGGGCTGTCACTGGGCAATACGGACTTTAAGCTCCCTCCAAAGATTTTCTATTGGGTTCAGGTCTGGAGACTGGCTATGCCACTCCAGGACCTTGAGATTCTTCTTACGGAGCCACTCCTTAGTTGCCCTGGCTGTGTGTTTCGGGTCGTTGTCATGCTGGAAGACCCAGCCACGACCCATCTTCAATGCTCTTACTGAGGGAAGGAGGTTGTTGGCCAAGGTCTCGCGATACACGGCCCCATCCATCCTCCCCTCAATACGGTGCAGTCGTCCTGTCCCCTTTGCAGAAAAGCATCCCCAAAGAATGATGTTTCCACCTCCATGCTTCACGGTTGGGATGGTGTTCTTGGGGTTGTACTCATCCTTCTTCTTCCTCCAAACACGGCGAGTGGAGTTTAGACCAAAAAGCTCTATTTTTGTCTCGTCAGACCACATGACCTTCTCCCATTCCTCCTCTGGATCATCCAGATGGTCATTGGCAAACTTCAGACGGGCCTGGACATGCGCTGGCTTGAGCAGGGGGACCTTGCGTGCGCTGCAGGATTTTAATCCATGACGGCGTAGTGTGTTACTAATGGTTTTCTTTGAGACTGTGGTCCCAGCTCTCTTAAGGTCATTGACCAGGTCCTGCCGTGTAGTTCTGGGCTGATCCCTCACCTTCCTCATGATCATTGATGCCCCAAGAGGTGAGATCTTGCATGGAGCCCCAGACCGAAGTTGATTGAACGTCATCTTGAACTTCTTCCATTTTCGAGTAATTGCACCATCAGTTGTTGCCTTCTCACCAAGCTGCTTGCCTATCGTCCTGTAGCCCATCCCAGCCTTGTGCAGGTCTACAATTTTATCCCTGATGTCCTTACACAGCTCTCTGGTCTTGGCCATTGTGGAGAGGTTGGAGTCTGTTTGATTGAGTGTGTGGACAGGTGTCTTTTATACAGGTAACGAGTTCAAACAGGTGCAGTTAATACAGGTAATGAGTGGAGAACAGGTCTGTGAGAGCTGGAATTCTTACTGGTTGGTAGGTGATCAAATACTTATGTAATGCAATAAAATGCAAATTAATTACTTAAAAATCATACAATGTGATTTTCTGGATTTTTGTTTTAGATTCCATGTCTCACAGTTGAAGTGTACCTATGATTAAAAAAAATACAGACCTCTACATGCTTTGTAAGTTGGAAAACCTGCAAAATCGTCAGTGTATCAAATACTTGTTCTCCCCACTGTATCTAGCTAACTAAAGTCATGACCAAAAGCAACATAGCCCTAGTACGAGACATAATGCTAATCATGGGACATAAAGTCTTTGGTTGCATGCTATTTTATGTCCGTCATATTGCTGCTTGTAGACTATAACTGATGCTTCATGGCCAATCATATTGCTGCTTGTAGCCTATAACTGATGCTTCATGGCCAATCATATTGCTGCTTGTAGCCTATAACTGATGCTTCATGGCCAATCATATTGCTGCTTGTAGCCTATAACTGATGCTTCGTGGCCTTATGCTGCCGTCTATTGGACATATTTAGCAAATAAATGCAGGTTGAGAGCTTCAAGTTCCTTGTAGTCCACATCACCTACAAACTAACATGTTCTAAGCACACCAGGACAGTCATGAAGAGGGCACGACAAAACCTCAGGAGACTGAAAATATTTGGAATGGGTCCTCAGGATCCTCAAAAGGTTTTACAGCTGCACCATCAAGAGCATCCTGACGGGTTGCATCACTGCCTGGTATGGCAACTTATCGGCCTCCGACTGCAATGCACTACAGAGGTTAGTACGTACGGCCCAGTACATCACTGTGGCCAAGCTTCCTGCCATCCAGGACCTCTATACCAGGCGGTGTCAGAGGAAGGCCCTAAAAATTGTCAAAGACTCCAGCCACCCTAGTCATAGACTGTTCTCTCTGCTACCGCACAGCAAGCGGTACCTGAGTGCCACGTCTAGGTCCAAGAGGCTTCTAAACAGCTTCTAAACCCAAGCCATAAGACTCCTGAACAGCTAATCAAATCGCTACCCAGACTATATGCATCCCCCCCTTCTACACTGCTACTACTCTCTCTTATTATCTATGCATAGTCACATAACTCTACCTACATGTACATATTACCTCAATTACCTAGACACCAGTGCCCCTGCAAATTGACTCTGTATTGGTCCCCCCTGTATATAGCCTCCACATTGACTCTGTACCGTAACATCCTGTATATAGCCTCCACATTGATTCTGTACCTGTATCCCCTGTATATAGCCTCCACATTGACTCTGTACCGTAACACCCTGTATATAGCCTCCACATTGACTCTGTACCGTAATACCCTGTATATAGCCTCCACATTGACTCTGTACCGCAACACCCTGTATATAGCCTCCACATTGACTATGTACCGTAACACCCTGTATATAGCCTCCACATTGACTCTGTACCGTAACACCCTGTAAATAGCCTCCACATTGACTATGTACCGTAACACCCTGTATATAGCCTCCACATTGACTATGTACCGTAACACCCTGTATATAGCCTCCACATTGACTCTGTACCGTAACACCCTGTAAATAGCCTCCACATTGACTATGTACCGTAACACCCTGTATAAGGCCCCGTCATTGTTATTTACTGCTGCTCATTAATTATTATTTGTTTTCTTATCTCTTACTTTTTTAGGTATTTTCTTAAAACTGCATTGTTGGTTAAGGGCTTGTAAGTAAGTATTTCACTGTAAGGTCTACACCTGCAGTATTCGGCGCATGTGACAAATACAATTTGATTTGATTTGATTTATTAATTCACGCACAGACATTGGTGAGGCAGCTGAGAATAAAGTGCATTTTTCTGGTTAATTCCTTAGATCAGTCTCAGACCTGACCCACCTATCCCACGCCAATTCCTGGACTTTGACAAGGAGGTTACTAGGTCACTGTAAGGCGTGCGTACTGGCGGCAGAGAAGTCAGGCGCAGGAGAGCAAAAACTGTGTTTACAACAGAGCAGTTTTATAATAAAAACCACCGGAAACAGATCAATCAATCAATCAATCAATGGGTACAAAACCTGTCACACACCAGATAAACGTGCACAAGCACTTACAATAAACAATTCTGGACAAGGACATGGGGGGAACAGAGAGTTAAATACACAACATGTAATGAGGGAATTGAAACCAGGTGTGTGGGAAGACAAGATAAAACAAATGGAAAATGAAAAGTGGATCGATGATGGCTTGAAGACCGTCGACGCCGACCGACGAACGCCGCTAGAACAAGGAGAGGAACCAACTTCGGCGGAAGTCGTGACAGTCACCCAGTTCAAACCACATTTGAAAAATAAAACACATGTGGCTTGTTGATCAAGTGTTCTGCCTTGAAATAATAAATATCATGAAATAACTAATAACAAAATAAAACAGCACGACGCTTTGACAGGTTTTGCTCATAATCTGATCTAGCAACTACGTCGGATCCACAAATCAATGAGCTAGACCTGTCCATTTGGTTTGCAACTCAGTGAACCTGTGCAGCATTCGCTCAATTCCATCCCTACGAACAAAGATTTGATGCATATCAAATTACCTAGCAGCCATTTACAAACAACAAATCGTCAAAAAAATGTATATTTTCGTAATAAAAAAAATATCTTCTGGGTGTTTAAATCAGCCACATCTTAAAAAGAGGACAGGGACATGCATTTTGTTTAGGTTGTACACCTTTTTTGGAAAACAAATACAGGCTCCCAAGTGGCGCAGTGGTATAAAGCTATGCATCTCAGCACTAGAGGCTAAAAGACACCCTGGTTTGATTCCAAGCTGTATCACAAACGGCCATGACAAGGACTACCTTAGGGCGGTGCACAATTGGCCCAGCGTCGTCTGAGATTAGCTGGTTTAGGCCGTCATTTTAAATAAAAATTGGTTCTTAATTATGTGACTTGCCTAGTTAAATATTATTATTTTTATTTTTTTATTAATTGGGGCTTTCACCAAATTGTGCCTAAAATGCCATTGATAGATTTGAGTACTAATAAACCACATTTAGTTAGAACGTGGGGTTCTCTTTTAGCCTCCAGGTTCACTATGTTTTCAGAATCTATGCATCTGTGGAATTATATAGGATTCTAAAGGCAGAATAGTATCATAGGCTACTGTAACGGCAGCCTTCCTCCTCTTAGTCTGAAGAGGAGGTGTAGCAGGGATCGGACCAAGACGCAGCGTAGTTGGTGCTCAACATATTTAATGATGACGAATAAACAGTGAACACTTACGACAATACAAAATAACAAAAATGTGGCAAACCGATACAGTCCTAGCTAGTGCAGAGAAACACAAAGACAGGAAACAACCACCCACAATCCCTAACACAAAACAAGCCACCTATATATGATTCCCAATCAGGGACAACGATTGACAGCTGCCTCTGATTGAGAACCATATTAGGCCGAACACAGAAACAGACAAACTAGACACACAACATAGAATGCCCACCCAGCTCACGTCCTGACCAACACTAAAACAAGCAAAACACACAAGAACTATGGTCAGAACGTGACAGCTACACTATATAAAACACATTATATAGGATTCTAAAGACAGAATATTATCATAGGCTACACTATATAAAACACATTATATAGGATTCTAAAGACAGAATATTATCATAGGCTACACTATATAAAACACATTATATAGGATACTAAAGACAGAATATTATAATAGGCTACACTATATAAAACACATTATATAGGATTCTAAAGACAGAATATTATCATAGGCTACACTATATAAAACACATTATATAGGATACTAAAGACAGAATATTATTGTAGGCTACACTATATAAAACACATTATATAGGATTCTAAAGACAGAATATTATAATAGGCTACACTATATAAAACACATTATATAGGACTCTAAAGACAGAATATTATCATAGGCTACACTATATAAAACACATTATATAGGATACTAAAGACAGAATATTATCATAGGCTACACTATATAAAACACATTATATAGGATTCTAAAGACAGAATATTATCGTAGGCTACACTATATAAAACACATTATTTAAACAGCAATGGGAAGGTTTCACAGAAAAAAATTGTTCAACTATAGCCAGGATTCAATCTTGTGCCTATGTTGATGTCTGATCCAAATCCCCGTCCCTACCTGCTGAGCTACCGTTCAGTCTCTACAAACTGGAAGACATCAAACTAAATGTGTTAATAAGGTGTCCAGTAGAGGTCTGATCCAAATCCCCGTCCCTACCTGCTGAGCTACCGTTCAGTCTCTACAAACTGGAAGACATCAAACTAAATGTGTTAATAAGGTGTCCAGTAGAGGTCTGATCCAAATCCTCGTCCCTACCTGCTGAGCTACCGTTCAGTCTCTACAAACTGGAAGACGTCAAACTAAATGTGTTAATAAGGTGTCCAGTAGAGGTCTGATCCAAATCCCCGTCCCTACCTGCTGAGCTACCGTTCAGTCTCTACAAACTGGAAGACATCAAACTAAATGTGTTAATAAGGTGTCCAGTAGAGGTCTGATCCAAATCCCCGTCCCTACCTGCTGAGCTACCGTTCAGTCTCTACAAACTGGAAGACATCAAACTAAATGTGTTAATAAGGTGTCCAGTAGAGGTCTGATCCAAATCCCCGTCCCTACCTGCTGAGCTACCGTTCAGTCTCTACAAACTGGAAGACATCAAACTAAATGTGTTAATAAGGTGTCCAGTAGAGGTCTGATCCAAATCCCCGTCCCTACCTGCTGAGCTACCGTTCAGTCTCTACAAACTGGAAGACATCAAACTAAATGTGTTAATAAGGTGTCCAGTAGAGGTCTGATCCAAATCCCCGTCCCTACCTGCTGAGCTACCGTTCAGTCTCTACAAACTGGAAGACATCAAACTAAATGTGTTAATAAGGTGTCCAGTAGAGGTCTGATCCAAATCCCCGTCCCTACCTGCTGAGCTACCGTTCAGTCTCTACAAACTGGAAGACATCAAACTAAATGTGTTAATAAGGTGTCCAGTAGAGGTCTGATCCAAATCCCCGTCCCTACCAGCTGAGCTACCGTTCAGTCTCTACAAACTGGAAGACATCAAACTAAATGTGTTAATAAGGTGTCCAGTAGAGGTCAGTGTTTGAAAGAGACTTTGACCACCGGCACCAGGTGGAAATCAGTGAGATCTCTCACATTTTGCAACACATGGGCAGCATTCCAAACACTTAAAAGACACACCCTCTCCCCTCAGTCCTCAAATTAAGTGTACACTTCTGATGATGTATCATGACGTCTGACGAGTTTACATTTGCAGGGCGAGGGGCGAGGGAGGAAGGGCGAGGGGCGAGGGGCGAGGGAGGAAGGGCGCTCCATTCGTCCCACAACGATTGTGTTTTCAGCCACCAGTAGCTTGTAGGTGCTTTATAATCGCTACAGTCAATTATGATGCATGTCTACTTAAATTAACTATATAATTATTAATATACGCCTACTGTATGATAGCTAGCAAATTAATTAGCTAACTAACGTTAGCCTGCCTAGCTGGAACTTCTGAAGGAAAATGTAAACAAACAAAAACATAATTACTTTTAAGAGACGTGTTTGTGCTGTCATGCATTAGTAGCACAATTTCTAACTTATTTACATTCGTTTTTACTTCTCCATATTGACTTTGAGGTATTAAGTTTTGGCAGACTTTTCTTAGCGGATGTACAATCATCGCGAATTGAATTATGGGGAGTTTCAGGCCCCGAAGTGAACATAATAGTACAGCTGCAAACTCGATCAACAACGAGGGCCGAGGGGCTCACGTTGCGATCTTCCCTTGCCTGACTATTCATCTGGACCGGTGACCAAGATGGCCGCGGAGATTCCCCAAGGGCATAAGGCGAGGGTAAGTGGAGGAGGGCCTGTCTTTTATGAGTTTCAAAAGCAGCCATGGTTAGAAAAAGCATGAGATCAAACGAAGCTTCGGACGTTATTGATCACTTGGTAATGTTATTTAGAAACTATCCATGTGTCACGATTCTTTAATGAAGGTGGCTCCCCTTCCTGTTCGGGTGGCGCTCGGCGGTCGTCGTCACCGGCCTACTAGCTGCCACTGATCCTTTTTTCCCCTTCCTGTTCGGGTGGCGCTCGGCGGTCGTCGTCACCGGCCTACTAGCTGCCACTGATCCTTTTTTCCCCTTCCTGTTCGGGTGGGCCTCGGCGGTCGTCGTCACCGGCCTACTAGCTGCCACTGATCCTTTTTTCCCCTTCCTGTTCGGGTGGGCCTCGGCGGTCGTCGTCACCGGCCTACTAGTTGCCACTGATCCTATTTTCCCCTTCCTGTTCGGGTGGGCCTCGGCGGTCGTCGTCACCGGCCTACTAGCTGCCACTGATCCTTTTTTCCCCTTCCTGTTCGGGTGGGCCTCGGCGGTCGTCGTCACCGGCCTACTAGCTGCCACTGATCCTATTTTCCCCTTCCTGTTCGGGTGGGCCTCGGCGGTCGTCGTCACCGGCCTACTAGCTGCCACTGATCCTTTTTTCCCCTTTTCTGTTTATTGGTTTCACCTGTTTTGTGTTTGGTTAATTAGTTGGGCTATATTACCCAGCAGGCCCGCCTGCTATTTGTGTGGGATTGTTTGTGTAACTAGGGTGCACATTTGAGGTATACGTGTTTTGTGGGTTTTGCTGGACTGTTGCAGTCCCCGGTTTTGGGGCATTTGTTTTGTGTGCGCCCTGTGTTTTGTGGGGTGGCTTATGTTCACCGTTAAGTGCATTAAATTAGCACTACCACTGAACTCTCTGCTTCCTGCGCCTGACTTCACACCCACTACACCCAGATCGTTACACCATGGCTGTATTTCAAACACTTAAAGACACCCTCTCCCCTCAGCCCTCAAATTAAGTGGACACTTCTGATGACGTATCATGACGTATGATGAGTTGACACGTGCAGGGCAAAGGGCGAGGGAAGAATGAGTGAATTTTAAATGTACCTCCCTTGCCCGGAAATGTGTCACTCATTCGTCCCACGGTTGTGTTTTCAGTCATCATTGTGACCGTTCTCTCTGCGTGGTGCGTGGGAAATGCATGTTACATCTTCAGCTGTTGTAGGAAAGATACACATAAAACACGTGTAACCCTAAATTCCATCGCTATCGAGGAAACCAGGCACCAGAGTGACTTACAATACAATTGCCATATTGTAGTGTATTTTAGCTTTTAAAAGACTTCTTAAAAAATTTCAAACCTGATTTTTCCTAACAATTTTATTTGAATGATTTTTATAATCCACAGAATAGTTCACACTTCCTGTTGCTGCAGGATAATTTTTCTCCTGTGAGAAATTGGGTCAAATTAAGATATGGCATCTGTAAGTGCATTTATCTTAACCTTTCTCGCCCAGGGGTTCCGCTAGCGGAACACCCACAACATTCCGCTGCCTTCGCAGAGCGCGAAATTCAAAAAATATTTTTTTGAAATATTTAACTTCCACACATTAACAAGTCCAATACAGCAAATGAAAGATAAACATCTTGCGAATCCAGCCAACATGTCCGATTTTTAAAATGTTTTACAGCGAAAACACAATATATATTTATGTTAGCTCACCACAATAGCCAAACACACAACGCTATTTATCCACTGCCAACATAGCTTTCACAAAAGCCACAAATAGAGATACAATTAATCACTAACCTTTGAAAACTTCATCAGATGACAGTCTTATAACATCATGTTACACAATACATTTATGTTTTGTTCGAAAATGTGCATATTTAGAGGTATAAAATCGTAGTTTCACATTGCAGCTACCGTCACAAATAGCACCAAAACAGCCAGAATAATGACAGAGAGCAACGTGAAATACATAAATACTCATCATAAAACATGTATGAAAAATACATGGTGTACAGCAAATGAAAGATAAACATCTTGTGAATCCAGCCAATATTTCCGATTTTTTAAGTGTTTTACAGCGAAAACACAATATAGCATTATATTAGCTTACCACAATAGCCAAACACACAAATGCATTTATTAGCAGCAAAAGGTAGCGATCGCAAAAACCAGCAAAAGATATAAAATTAATCACTAACCTTGACCAACTTCATCAGATGACAGTCTTATAACATCAGGTTATACAATACACTTATGTTTTGTTCGAAAATGTGCATATTTAGAGCTGCAAACCGTGGTTATACATTGTGAAAATGTAGCAACTTTTTCCCAGAATGTCCGGATATATTTCTGACACTCACCTAATCTGACCAAATAACTCATCATAAACTTTACATAAAAATACTTGTTGTATGGCAAATGAAAGATACACTGGTTCTTAATGCAACCGCTGTGTTAGATTTTTTTAAATAACTTTAGTACGACATACAGCTTACGTTATTGCGAGACAGCTCCCGCTAAAAGGGCGGAGATTAGGACTAAACATTTCACACAAAAATACGAAATAACATCATAAATTGTTCTTACTTTTGCTGACCTTCCATCAGAATCTTGTACAAGGACTCCTTGGTCTAGAATAAATCGTTGTTTGGTTTTAGAATGTCCTTTTCTCCTGTCGAATTAGCAACCTTAGCTAGCCAAGTGGCGCGAACATGTCCATCTTCACCTGACACAGAGAACGGAAAACTCCAAAAGTCCCGATAAACGTTGAATAATCTGATAAAACTCAGTTGAAAAAACATACTTTACGATGATATTATCACATGTATCAAATAAAATCAGAGCCGGAGATATCTACCGTGTATACCGAACGCTTTTCAGAAGGCAATCTGGGGTTCCTTCTCGCGCCTTCGAAGACAATGAAATTTCTAGACCTGTCACTCCAAAAGCTCTTATTCGACCTCAGATCAAGCTAGACACCCCATTTCACCTCCCACTGCCTGTTGACATCTAGTGGAAGGCATATGAAGTGCATATATATCGATAGATATAAGCCAGTTGAATAGGCAGGCCCTGGAACAGAGCCTCGATTTCAGATTTTTCACTTCCTGTCTGGAAGTTTGCTGCAAAATGAGTTCTGTTTTACTCACAGATATAATTCAAACAGTTTTAGAAACTTGAGAGTGTTTTCTATCCAATAGTAATAATAATATGCATATTGTACGATCTAGAACCGAGTACAAGGCCGTTTCATTTGGGCACGATTTTTCCCCAAAGTGAAAATAGCGCCCCCTACACACTAACAGGTTTTAAGGTAGCTAAGTGAGACAACCACATATCACATTCAAATATACACAATATGATCATCCCATTCCAGCTAAACATTGGATATAAAGCGTTTAGCAAAAAAACACTAATCTATTTATTAAAAATCTGAGATCAGTAATATTGAACAACATTTTCTGATTAAAAAACAAATGTGAAAAAATTGTGGATTTAGAATTTTGGAAATAAACGTAATAACGTAACAAATCTGTCATCTTACCTCTTAGCTTTGTTGTCATATTCCCCAGAGAGTCTTGTTTTAGAGGCAGGGCCCCCCTCCTCTCTCTCCCCAGAGAGACTTGTTTTAGAGGCAGGGCCTCCCTCCTCTTTCTCCCCAGAGAGACTCATTTAAGAGCACAAACACCTAAACAGAGATCCAGCATGATGGTTGTTATTGAATGACAATGTCAACTAATTATTGAATGTTTTTGAAACAGTCAGGTGATTTAATGCAATCAGATGAACATGTAGCTGTGACATTTCATCTCCATGGTAACTGTCAATACTAATAATAATAAGTCACTGTTTGTTAAGGTAGTTATAGACAGTACAACAACAATAATAATAATAATAATAATAATAATAATAAGTCACTGTTTGTTAAGGTAGTTCTAGACAGTACAGAAACAATAATAATAATAATAATAATAATAAGTCACTGTTTGTTAAGGTAGTTATAGACAGTACAGCAACAACAATAATAATAATAATAATAATAATAATAATAATAACAATAATAATAATAAGTCACTGTTGAGGTAGTTCTAGACAGTACAGCAACAACAATAATAATAATAATAATAATAATAATAATAATAATAAGTCACTGTTTGTTAAGGTAGTTATAGACAGTGCAGCAACACAAGTTCATGTCTCACAATTATTTGTATTCACTAACAGTAGGCTATTTATTGTCTTTCAATCTGTTATTTTCTAAACGTATCTGAGAATGTAGACAGAAGGGCTAAAACGGACATGATTGATCTGAGGGGGAAATCATTGATCCATTCAGAATGGTTTGCAACAAGTAAGATATTTTAAATTATGTAAAGTAGGCTAGGTTATAATGTATAGTAGTGGGTTGTTAGTGATATGCAGATCAAGGTCTATACCTCAGCTATAGCCTACATATCATAGATGACCAGCCTAAACCTGTTCAGATCCGTTCACATAAGCTATCAGTAGCAGGACTGATCACCTTCAAATCAATTTTCAGTCTAAATATCAGAGCATGTAGCCTAGGCCTGATATTTTCACAACATTTCCTACAGAGACCTTCAGGTCAGTCAGCATGATAAAGGATCATAACTCATTTCCTACAGAGAGCACCAGGTCGGTCAGCATGATAAAGGATCATAACTCATTTCCTACAGAGACCTTCAGGTCAGTCAGCATGATAAAGGATCATATCTCATTTCCTACAGAGACCTTCAGGTCAGTCAGCATGATAAAGGATCATAACTCATTTCCTACAGAGAGCACCAGGTCGGTCAGCATGATAAAGGATCATAACTCATTTCCTACAGAGACCTTCAGGTCAGTCAGCATGATAAAGGATCATATCTCATTTCCTACAGAGACCTTCAGGTCAGTCAGCATGATAAAGGATCATATCTCATTTCCTACAGAGACCTTCAGGTCAGTCAGCATGATAAAGGATCATATCTCATTTCCTACAGAGACCTCCAGGTCAGTCAGCATGATAAAGGATCATATCTCATTTCCTACAGAGACCTTCAGGTCGGTCAGCATGATAAAGGATCATGACTCAAGCTTTGTCTGACCACAACCTAACTTTATAATAGTTCTATGTAGCCTATAGTAGACTTACCAGTCTGCCCGTCTTCCCTTCAAATCAACACATTTATCCCACTTCTAACGTTGCTGACAAATGTTTGCGACAGTTTCAACAGCCATTTTGAAACTGCGTAGGCTACAAACATGCTTTTAATTTCCTATGAGGAATTCACAAAACTTCTGACAGTCACGTGATGAGGATGACCGTTTTTTTTGCAGAGGAAGTAGCCTCTATTACAAACTCCAAAAGCCTTTTTCAATGTCAAACACAATACAAGTTTGAAAATAACTCCATTGTAGCAACGTTGTCCTGCAACAGGATGGTCAAATTAAGATCCTACATCTGTACAGAGATTGTCTTTTATCTAAATGAAGGCAGTTTGAGTTATTAGCAAGGAAGTTGCAACTGTCAGCTGCTTGTAAACCTATGTGATTGGATGTTATAGGCGCCCATCTGAACTGTTTATTTCCCCATGCTGTGGCAATCACCAACTGGCCATCTGACCCATAGAGACTAAAGGACTGTGCTGTGGCCCTCACTAACCGGACATCTGGCCCAGAGAGACTAAAGGACTATAAACTCTATGCTGCACACCACATCAAGCCTTCTCTGTGGGGGAAGGTATTGGGAAGGCTGAAAGATAACAGTGAATATGAGACATGGAGGAAGGTAGAAAGATAACAGTGAATATGAGACATGGGGAAGGTAGAAAGATAACAGTGAATATGAGACATGGGGGAAGGTAGAAAGATAACAATGAATATGAGACATGGGGAAGGTAGAAAGGTAACAGTGAATATGAGACATGGGGAAGGTATTGGGAAGGTAGAAAGATAACAGTGAATATGAGACATGGGGAAGGTAGAAAGGTAACAGTGAATGTGAGACATGGAGGAAGGTAGAAAGGTAACAGTGAATGTGAGACATGGAGGAAGGTAGAAAGATAACAGTGAATGTGAGACATGGGGAAGGTAGAAAGCTAACAGTGAATATGAGACATGGAGGAAGGTAGAAAGATAACAGTGAATGTGAGACATGGGGAAGGTAGAAAGATAACAGTGAATATGAGACATGGGGAAGGTATTGGGAAGGTAGAAAGATAACAGTGAATATGAGACATGGAGGAAGGTAGAAAGATAACAGTGAATATGAGACATGGAGGAAGGTAGAAAGATAACAGTGAATATGAGACATGGGGAAGGTATTGGGAAGGTAGAAAGATAACAGTGAATATGAGACATGGAGGAAGGTAGAAAGATAAGAGTGAATATGAGACATGGGGGAAGGTAGAAAGATAACAGTGAATATGAGACATGGGGAAGGTAGAAAGATAACAGTGAATATGAGACATGGAGGAAGGTAGAAAGATAACAATGAATATGAGACATGGGGAAGGTATTGGGAAGGTAGAAAGATAACAGTGAATATGAGACATGGAGGAAGGTAGAAAGGTAACAGTGAATATGAGACATGGGGAAGGTAGAAAGGTAACAGTGAATATGAGACATGGGGAAGGTAGAAAGGTAACAGTGAATATGAGACATGGGGAAGGTAGAAAGGTAACAGTGAATGTGAGACATGGGGAAGGTAGACAGATAACAGTGAATATGAGACATGGGGAAGGTAGAAAGATAACAGTGAATATGAGACATGCGGAAGGTAGAAAGATAACAGTGAATATGAGACATGGGGAAGGTAGAAAGGTAACAGTGAATATGAGACATGGAGGAAGGTAGAAAGATAACAGTGAATATGAGACATGGAGGAAGGTAGAAAGATAACAGTGAATATGAGACATGGAGGAAGGTAGAAAGATAACAGTGAATATGAGACATAGAGGAAGGTAGAAAGATAACAGTGAATATGAGACATGGGGGAAGGTAGAAAGATAACAGTGAATATGAGACATGGGGAAGGTAGAAAGATAACAGTGAATATGAGACATGGAGGAAGGTAGAAAGATAACAGTGAATATGAGACATGGGGAAGGTATTGGGAAGGTAGAAAGATAACAGTGAATATGAGACATGGAGGAAGGTAGAAAGATAACAGTGAATATGAGACATGGAGGAAGGTAGAAAGATAACAATGAATATGAGACATGGGGAAGGTATTGGGAAGGTAGAAAGATAACAGTGAATATGAGACATGGAGGAAGGTAGAAAGGTAACAGTGAACATGAGACATGGGGAAGGTAGAAAGGTAACAGTGAATATGAGACATGGGGAAGGTAGAAAGGTAACAGTGAATGTGAGACATGGGGAAGGTAGACAGATAACAGTGAATATGAGACATGGGGAAGGTAGAAAGATAACAGTGAATATGAGACATGCGGAAGGTAGAAAGATAACAGTGAATATGAGACATGGGGAAGGTAGAAAGGTAACAGTGAATATGAGACATGGAGGAAGGTAGAAAGATAACAGTGAATGTGAGACATGGGGAAGGTAGAAAGATAACAGTGAATATGAGACATGGGGGAAGGTATTGGGAAGGTAGAAAGATAACAGTGAATGTGAGACATGGGGGAAGGTATTGGGAAGGTAGAAAGATAACAGTGAATATGAGACATGGGGAAGGTATTGGGAAGGCTGAAAGATAACAGTGAATATGAGACATGGGGAAGGTAGAAAGATAACAGTGAATATGAGACATGGGGAAGGTAGAAAGATAACAGTGAATATGAGACATGGAGGACGGTATTGGGAAGGTAGAAAGATAACAGTGAATATGAGACATGGAGGAAGGTAGAAAGATAACAGTGAATATGAGACATGGAGGAAGGTAGAAAGATAACAGTGAATGTGAGACATGGGGAAGGTAGAAAGATAACAGTGAATATGAGACATGGGGAAGGTAGAAAGATAACAGTGAATATGAGACATGGGGAAGGTAGAAAGATAACAGTGAATATGAGACATGGGGGAAGGTAGAAAGATAACAGTGAATATGAGACATGGAGGAAGGTAGAAAGATAACAGTGAATATGAGACATGGGGAAGGTAGAAAGATAACAGTGAATATGAGACATGGGGAAGGTATTGGGAGGGTAGAAAGATAACAGTGAATATGAGACATGGAGGAAGGTAGAAAGATAACAGTGAATATGAGACATGGG
This sequence comes from Salvelinus namaycush, assembly GCF_016432855.1. Lineage (NCBI taxonomy): Eukaryota > Metazoa > Chordata > Actinopteri > Salmoniformes > Salmonidae > Salvelinus > Salvelinus namaycush. The sequence continues at coordinate 1,267 of NW_024057809.1, read as the reverse complement.
GAAGGTAGAAAGATAACAGTGAATATGAGACATGGGGGAAGGTAGAAAGATAACAGTGAATATAAGACATGGAGGAAGGTAGAAAGATAACAGTGAATATGAGACATGGAGGAAGGTAGAAAGATAACTGTGAATGTGAGACATGGGGAAGGTAGAAAGATAACAGTGAATATGAGACATGGGGAAGGTAGAAAGATAACAGTGAATATGAGACATGGAGGAAGGTAGAAAGATAACAGTGAATATGAGACATGGGGGAAGGTAGAAAGATAACAGTGAATATGAGACATGGGGAAGGTAGAAAGATAACAGTGAATATGAGACATGGAGGAAGGTAGAAAGATAACAGTGAATATGAGACATGGAGGAAGGTAGAAAGATAACAGTGAATATGAGACATGGAGGAAGGTAGAAAGATAACAGTGAATATGAGACATGGAGGAAGGTAGAAAGATAACAGTGAATATGAGACATGGAGGAAGGTAGAAAGATAACAGTGAATATGAGACATGGAGGAAGGTAGAAAGATAACAGTGAATATGAGACATGGAGGAAGGTAGAAAGATAACAGTGAATATGAGACATGGGGGAAGGTAGAAAGATAACAGTGAATATGAGACATGGGGGAAGGTAGAAAGATAACAGTGAATATGAGACATGGAGGAAGGTAGAAAGATAACAGTGAATATGAGACATGGGGAAGGTATTGGAGAGGTAGAAAGATAACAGTGAATATGAGACATGGAGGAAGGTAGAAAGATAACAGTGAATATGAGACATGGGGGAAGGTAGAAAGATAACAATGAATATGAGACATGGGGAAGGTATTGGGAAGGTAGAAAGATAACAGTGAATATGAGACATGGAGGAAGGTAGAAGGTAACAGTGAACATGAGACATGGGGAAGGTAGAAAGGTAACAGTGAATATGAGACATGGGGAAGGTAGAAAGGTAACAGTGAATGTGAGACATGGGGAAGGTAGACAGATAACAGTGAATATGAGACATGGGGAAGGTAGAAAGATAACAGTGAATATGAGACATGCGGAAGGTAGAAAGATAACAGTGAATATGAGACATGGGGAAGGTAGAAAGGTAACAGTGAATATGAGACATGGAGGAAGGTAGAAAGATAACAGTGAATGTGAGACATGGGGAAGGTAGAAAGATAACAGTGAATATGAGACATGGGGGAAGGTATTGGGAAAGGTAGAAAGATAACAGTGAATGTGAGACATGGGGGAAGGTATTGGGAAGGTAGAAAGAT